>NW_028234425.1:16418683-16423683 GCF_977035675.1 Penaeus japonicus | reverse complement strand
TATAATTATATATATATTTATATTTATATTAATTATTTATATTTATATATAGATATATATATATATATATGATTCTATTATATAATTTTATTTTTATATAAATACATATATATATATATTGATATATATATATATATATATATTTTATATATACATATACATATATAATTTATGGTTAATTTATATATATATATATAATATTTTATATATGTAGAATATTTATATACATATATATACATTGTTTATATATTAATATATATATATGATATTTATATATATATATATTTATATTATTTATATTTTTATATATATATATAATTTTATATATACATTGATACATATATATAATATACTTATATATTATTTATTTATAGATAATTTTTTTATAATAGATAGATATATGTATATTAATATATATATATTATATATATTTTGTATATATATATAAATATGCAGATATATATATATATATTTATATATTTATATATATATTTATATATTTATATATACTTTTATACATATTATATTCAATGGGTGTGTGTATTATATATATATATATAGATATTTTATTATTTATATTTATATATATATATATATTATTTATGTATGATTTATATATATTTGATAGTTTTTTATATATTATTTTTATAATATATATATATATATATTTATATTTGATATATATATATTAGATATATATATTTATTTTGTTTTTTTTATATATTTAATATATATATTTTTAGTTATTATTTATATATTTATATATATATTATAGATATATATATATATATTATTTATTGTTTTTTTTATATTTATAATTTATATATTTTATATATAGTTTTATATATATATAGAGACTATTAATATATATTCAAGGTGTGTAGAGAATAAGATTTATAGAGTTATTGTTATTTTTATATATTTATATAATATATTATTATTTATATATATATGTATTTATATATATAATTTAATATTTATATATAATTTATATATTTATTATATATTTATTATATATATACATATAGAATATATGTATATATATTTATATATATATATATATATTATATATATATTGTATATTATATATATTATATGTATATGTATATACATATATATATATGTATATATATATATTTATATATATATTGATATTTAGTATATAGATATATTTTTTATATTTTATATATATATATAGATGTTACACACAAACACACAACACATACTATACCTATATATAGTATATATATATTATATATATTAATATATATATATTATAGATATATATATATATGAATATTTTTATATATATTAATATAATATATTATATATATATATTTTTAAATAATACATATATATATATTATATATATATATATATATATATATATATATACATATAGATTTATTTTTATATATATCATATATAGTTTTTTATATATATTTATAGATTATTTATTTTATCATACTCTCTAAGACTCGGAGTCGAAGCTCTGCTGCCTGCAGGAATAACCCGAGAGTACAGTACTAAACCAAATAGACTCCATGACCAAACCAAAATATTGTCAAACTAGTATATCTTTTTGTTGGGTCGTGTGGTCTAATTGGTTTTGTACTCAAGGGTCATTCCTGAGGGCGGCAGAGGTTTGACTCCGAGTCTGGGAGGTATATTTATATATATATATATTTATATATATATATATATATATATTTTATATATATATTATATATATAGTTAGATGTTTGTTAGATAGTGAGATTGATAGATTGATAGATATGTATGTATGGATACATATGTACACACACACAACACACAACACACACACACAAACATATGTATTTTTATATATGTATATATATTATAATTATATATATATATATTTATATATATATTATATTTACTGTTTATATATATTGATTGCTGTATATATATATTTATATTAATATATATATTTATATTATATATATATATATATTATATATATATATATTTTTACTGTCTGTATTGTACACACACACATCTATCTATCTATTATCTATCTTATCCTATCTATCTCATCTATCTATCTATCTTTTTACCTTCTATATATCTATCTTCTATATTATATATATATATATTATATATATATTTATATATATATATTATATATATATATATTTGTAATGTATGTATTATACAACACATCTTATCTATCTATCTATTCTATCTATCTATCTATCTATATATATATATTATATATATTTATATAATTATATATATTTATATATATATATATATATATATATATATATATATATATTATATATATAGTATATATACTTTATATTTATGCGTGTGTTTGTGCGCGTGTTTGTTTATGGATGTGTGTGTTTGTGTTATGTGTTTGTGTGTGTGTTTTTCGTGTTGATTGTGTGTGTGTGTGTGTGTTTGTGTGTTTATAATTGATATATGGTTAGATAGAAAACACCATAGAGAGATATAGATATATAGTATGAGATATTTATATGTTATATATATTTTTTTTTTTTTCTTATATATATGTATACAATATTTAAATTTATTATATATATATATATTTAGATATATATTGATATATATATAATATAATATATAATGTATATATATTTATATTTATTATACATATATTTATATATATATATATATGTTATATATATTATATATATATATATATATATATATAATATATATATGTTTATATATTTATATTTTTAATATTTATATATAATATATATTGATATATATTTATATTATATTTATTATATAATGACACAGTCACACACATGGAATGATTTGAATGACGTGCATCATTTGACATATTTAACAGATAATTGGTAGAATAATTTATGTATATACATTAAATCATTTATGATATTTATTGCAATAGGAATCAAATTAGTAGATGTGTCTTTTCAAATACATAAAAGGTTTATGAGTTCATAAACAGTTAACATGTCAAATATTTTTATTGTGCAACATCTCATGCGAAATTATTTAAGCAGTTTTTCGATTATATTTTTCTTTTAGCAAGGAGGATGTACAGATATACATATATACATACATACATACATACATACATATATATATATATATATATATATATATATATATATATATATATATATATATATGTATATGTATATATATAAATTTAAATATATATTTATATATATATTAATTATATATATATATATATATATCTTTCATCAGGAATTAGTTTATTGATAATCCAATTGTTTCATTTTTTTTATCCATTTAAGATATCTTTTCTCGCCCATCACGTAACAATGAAAAAGCTATTCAAAGCTTCAATCTGATTTAGAAAGTGAAACGAATCATGCAGTATCAAATAAAATTAAAAAGAAGACCAAGAAAAAGTAAATAACTGAAGCGAACTTGGAATAAAAAAAAATGTAGAATTTTCGCTTCAAGTCTTCCTGGCTATTAACTGTTAAAGAATAGTTTAGACAAGATTGTTGTTACTGTTGTTGATTGTTGTTGTTGTTGTTGTTGTTGTTTAATACTTGTGTCATTGTTATATTTGTTTGTTATTATCGATATTCGTTTTACTATTATGAATAAGTACCATGATCATATTCATTTTGATTGTTAATTTCATTGTATTGTTGCTGCAGTCGTTCTTGTTAGTATTATCATTATCATCATCATCATTATCAATACTCTTGTTGTCACTGTCATCATTATCATTGTTATTATCAACATCATTATTACACACACACACACACACACACACACACACACACACACACACACACACACACACATATATATNTATTTTAGAAATATATATTCTATAATATAATTTAGATTAAATATATAATATATATATATAATGTATGTATGTATTAGATGTGTGTAGTGTGTAGATGTATATGAATTATATGATATATATATTCATATATACTATCATATATATTATATATATATCTATATATAATATACTATATATATATATTATATACTTATATAGATACTATATATATTAAATAATAAATGAAAGCACCATACGATATAATATCGTTCCATATTTATAATACTACTATACTATATATCTCTATCGTATATATATATATATATATGAGATATATATATTCTATTATATATATACTATATATATATGTATGTATGCATGCGATGTATCGCTGTTATGTATATAAATATATTTAATTATATATATATATATATATTATATATTATATATATATGTGAATCATTATATATTATGTCTATAGTATATATATTATATTCTTATCTACCTTATTTTATTTATATATGGTATGTATATATATGTGTGTGTGTTGTATATATATATATTATATTATATATTAATATATATATATATATATGTCTCTATATATATATATTTATACTATATTTCTATATGTTATATCATATACCTATAATATATACTATATATACTATATTATATATACTCTTTATATAAATAACTACATATTACTTAATATATATACTATTACTATATATTCATATATTATATAAAGATATACTATATATATAGTATATATATATTTTATATAATATATATGGTGTGTTGTGTTGTGATGATGTGTGTGTGTGTGTGGGTGTGTGTGTCGTGTCTGCTATGTGTCCTTTGTGTGGTGTGTGCATACTTAAGCATTTCTTATGATCACGCCACATTACGACCCCTGATGAAGATGATATCTAATACTTTCACAAGGATACATCATTCCATTTACATTTACAGTTGTGCAATTCCGGTCTGTTGCGGTGTGCATAGATGATGAAATATCTACCTGGTTTATTGCAACCTTAGTCTTCTACTTACGTTGTTTTTTTCCGTTTTATATAATAATATCCTGACTGCAAATATCACAAGCTATGTACCAATTTCACTTATCGTTCCTCTTCTACTTGCTATGTTATTAAATTCTTGATATACTTGATACACTTAACTTTCCACTTGCTTCTCTTTCGTACAC
>NW_028234425.1:16408683-16413683 GCF_977035675.1 Penaeus japonicus | reverse complement strand
TTATTTTTTTTTTTTTGTGTGTTTTTTTGGGGTGTTTTTGTGTGTGTGGTGTTTGTGTTTGTGGGAGGTTGGTTTTTTTTTTTTTATTATTATTTTTTGTTTTGGGGTTTTTAATTTGTTTTACTTTTTTTTAGTTTTATAGTTCTTTATACATTTATTGATTTTTTATTATAAGTAATTATTTTGTTAATATATTTTATTTTTATTTCATATTTAGTTATATATATTTATATTCTATATATATTATATATATATATAAATATATATTTAGTTATTCATGCATATATATTTGTATATGTATATATATATATAGATATATATATATATTAAATATATTATATATATATATATTTATATATATATTATATTATATATTTGTGTGTGTGTGTGTGGTGTGTGTGTGTGTTTTGTGTGTGTGTTGTGTGTGGTGTGTGAGTGTGTGTGTGCGTTGAGTGTTTGTGTATATATATATAATATTATAATAATATATATATAGATATATTTATTATATTTATAATATATATATATATATATATATATATATATTATATATATATATATATATTATATATATATATATTTATATATATAATATATGAATATTTATGTATACATATATTATATGTATGTATGTATGTTTATATGTGTGTGTGTTGTGATGTTGGTGTGAGTGTGTGTGAGTGTGATATGTGTGTGTGTGATTATGTGTGTAGTGTGTTTGTGTTGTGTGTGTGTGTGTGATTGAATGTGGTTAATGTGTGTGAGTGTGTGTGCTGTGTGTGTATGATGTTTCTTGTGAGTGAGAAAGTGTGTGTGTGTGTGGAGTGTGTGTGAGTGTGTAAAAGAGTTGAGTGTGAGTTGTGTGTGAGTGCGAAGGGTGTGTGTGGTGTGTAGAGTGAGAAAGTGTGTGTGTTGCTGTGTGTGTTCACCTGAGAGTGTTTGTGTGAGTTGTTGTTTGTGAGGTGTGAGTGAGAACTGTGTATAGTGTGGATGAGTTTTGTAATGAGTGTGCGAGAGTGTGTGTGATACGTGAGTTAGCAATAGTTTAGTGTGAGTGATTTTGTTTATGTCAGAAAGACAGACAGACAGGTAATCAAACGGACAGTGAGTGAGTGAGTGTGAGAGAGTTATGAGAGACGAGGAGCAGCGGTGCCGTAATGGGAATACTGATAGGTGAGCTGATAGGATAACTTTTGCCTTTTTAACCCCCCCCCCCACCCCCCCCCCCCCCACCCCACACCAAACCACCCCCCCCCACCCCCCTACAACCTTCCTACTCATTATTCCATGTCCTCGCTGATCCTCAGCGTCTCTTTTCTCCTTTCCTATCCTCTATTTGCTCTTTTCACTCTTCATACGCTCTTCTTCTCTCGCTCCCCTCTCGTCCTCATCTAACTCAGCTCTCCTGTATCTATTCTTAATGGTAGTTTGTTATGATATTTAGCAGAAGTATCACTTTTCTATCTTATCTCTTCTATAGCGATCTCTTCCATTCCGCCCGCTCGCATCCGTACCCCCGTCTATATACGCTTCATGCTATGGATCATCATATACTTTATATATACTATCATATATATATGTATATATATATATGTATATTGTATATATATATATTACATCAACATATCTTATTTATTCGCATACGACCTATATATACGCATCTCTGTATGTCTGTACCCCACCACTTATATATATATTTTACTCACACACAAACACACACAATACACAAAAACTCACATATTTATTTATATATATATATATACTATATTTTATTTATATATATATATACCTATAATTTATACATATATAGATATATTTATATATTTATACACATAAGTTATTAATATATATATATAGATATATATATATATTTATTTATTATATTTTATAGTATAGTATGTATGTATATTTCACTCTCTTCTCATCCTTTCCTCTTTCGATTATTTTTATATCTATGTCTCTAGCTTCGCTATATCTCTGTCTCTCTATAGGTATGTATATATATATATAATGCATACACACACACAACACACACACAACACACACACACACAACACAAACACACCCATCATTATATTATATATATTATAGCTATATATATATTGATATATATATTATATATATATATACATATATTTACGCTATAAATTATATATATATTTACTTATGTATATATATATTATAGTATGATATATATATATATATATATTGATTTAATATATTTATATATTCTGTATGTATGTATGTATGTATATTTCTCTCTCTCTTCCTCTTTCTCTTTCTATATATATCTATCTCTCTAGCTATCGCTATCTCTCTCTCTGTCTCTCTCTCTCTCTCTCTCTTTCTCTCTCTGTATCTTTTTAGTGTAACCAACTGTGTCCAGTAATGCATAATGGATAATCATAGTAACGGATAATGATTATGATATGATGATGATGATAATGATAATTATAACAATTACAGTCATAATTGTAATAGTGAAAATAATAATAAAATGATTATAATGAGAATAATAGCAATAATGATAATGATAATAATTATGATAAATAGTAATGATAATTATCATGATATTGATTCTAATAATGATAAATAGTAATGATCATTATAATGAGATTGATACTAATAATGATGATGAAGGTAGTGAAAATGATAATGATTATATTGATAATAGTAATTGAATAAATGATAATTGCATAATTACATAATGATGAGGGCGACAATAATAATGATAATGAAAATGATAAAGAAAGGATGAAGAAAACAAGGATAACATAACAGTTTCAATAGCAATATTGGTGTTAATAACCATATTAATTATCATAACACTGAAATAATGATGATTGTGAAGATAATTACCTAAGATTGATAGTCATGATAATTATTATGATAATAATGATAATACTATCATTACCGCTAATGATAATGATGATGATATTAGTAATCATACTATTACTACTACTATTACTGCTAATTGATAATGGCAATGATAATGATGATAAGGGCAAAAATATTTGCGATATCCTTGATAATGATAGTAATGATAATGATGATAATGATAGTGATGATGATAATGATAATGTCAATTATATCAATAGTGATAATACAAAGATAATGATTATAATAACAGTGTAGTAATAATATTGATGATATCACTGCTACTGCTACTATTGCTACTTCAACGAACTTTACTGCTGCTAAGGATAACAATACAGTAGCAGTGATCGCAAAATGATTATAATAATAATAACACCGTTAATAACGCTGATAATGATAATGATCCCAATCCCAAAATCCAATAATAACTAATTGGGCCTACAATACCCCGGCCCGCCGAGACCCTTTTAGCACGGCGAGGTTCCCCCAGGCATATAGCGTTACACCCTGGGGGAATATTTAGCCCATATTGAGAATTACGGGCTGAGGGTCTCTCTCTCTGTGTTATTGGTCCCTGTGCTATTGTGAGACCGTGCTTATGAGCCCCCGGAATGGTTGGAGATAGGAATGGCAGGGGATGGTTGCCACAATCTGTACAAAGGGTCCGGGGAAGGACACGTGATCCTCTTGCCAACTTTTTGGTATGTATGTTTGTGGGAAGGGGGAAGTGTGCAAGGCGAACATCTGTGGCCATTATATCATCCCACCATTCGTGGATGCATCTTAATCACTGAACTCCCCCCAACTTCCATGTTGGGCTCTCGACGATCGCATCGTCAACCTCGACCCACCAACCAATACCACAGAAGGACGATCCACCCGAAGCGCCCCCGGCCCCTCGCCCCCACACACACCCCCCGCTCAAGGGAAGGAGGTGTTGGAGGGTAGAGGGAAGTGAGAGAGGGGTGTGGGGGGAGGGGTGGGGATGGTTGGTTTAATCGACGCCTGTGTTAACGTAAAAGGAAAATCGGAGAATCTGTTTTGTGATTTAGAAGGTGTAGGAGGTCGTGGTTGAGTAGGGAGGAGGATCTTTGTGGGTTTTTTATGTCCGTTTTGTTGTTCTTTGTTTGAATGTAGATAGGCATATATACATAGACATATACATATACACAAACACGCACACACACACATAAACACGCACTAACACACATACACACACACACACATATATGTATGTAAATATATATATATATATATATATATATATATATATATATATATATATATATATATGTGTGTGTGTGTGTGTGTTGTGTGTGTGTGTGCGTGTTGTGTGTGTTGTTTGTGTGTGTGTGTGTGTTGTATGTTATGTTATATATATTATGGATATATTCATATACCTATTATATATATATATATATATATATATATATATATATTTTATATATATATACCCATATTTAATATTATAATAAATAAAATATGTTACATATGATATATATTTATTTATATATATGTTTTGATATATATATATTATATATATATATATATATATATATATATATATGCGTTTGTGTGTGTGTGTGTCTGTGTGTCTATGTGTGTGTCTGTGTGTGTGTGTTTGTGTGTGTATAGATATGTATATCTCAAACATATACATATGTATCTCTCTCTCTCTCTCTCTCTCTCTCTCTCTCTCTCTCTCTCTATATATATATATATATATATATATATATATATATATATATATATATATATATATACATACACACACACAAATACATTAGGGTGGATCAAAAAATCCAAATTTAATATTTTAAATCGTAATAGTGTGGGAAATATGTGGGATGTTGATCGTAACTTGCAACAAAAAATTTAGACTTGTGAATAAATATCTTCAGGTGCCCCAAAGCCATTAAATATAATGTATAATTGATAAAACTTGCATATTCCTTTATGTATGATATATAGCTGCCTAAAGATATTTAAAATTGTAATAGTGTGGAAAATATAGGGATTATGATAGTTGGTTAGCAGCCAGAAAAATTATAACTTTGTGGTATAAATAATCTCAGGTGACCCGAAGTCATTTAATATATAGCAAAATTAATAAAAGTGGCATA
>NW_028234425.1:16398683-16401183 GCF_977035675.1 Penaeus japonicus | reverse complement strand
TGAATTTATCTAGTGTGCTTTGTTTGTAACTATTTGATTGGACTATTTCTGGCAGAAGGAGCAATGTAATCATATGTCATTATATTGTAGATTAAGTGAATTCAGGGATTATTTCTATTGAAGTTTTTGAGTGTATTTTGCTATCAAGTTTGTCAGCTTTATCTATGCTGGTATAGTTGTAGGGTAGAAATAACATAGCCTTACCTGAAGCATTATTACGGTTTAATAAGAAGAAAGTCGAATATGGTATACAAAATTTGTCAGAATATCATATATTCAAATTCACTGGGGGAAGATTCACTCTTCCCTCTTTGATTATATGCTTTACATGTGCAGTAGATAACATTCTAATCATAACAATTAAATTTAACCGTGAGTAATGTGCATGTCTGAATGGGTGGGATCATGATTAATACACTGGAAAAAGTTCTGATCACATTAGTTTTTTTTTCACATTATTTGTATCGTCAATTTTGTACAGGAAAAGGATATAATAATAATAATGATAATACAAGTCCGTGAGGTATTAAAGTATTATTGATGTGCTTATACTATAGTCTGATCATGAGCAAGGAGGAACTGGGATGTATTTATTTACAATATCATGCAAAAGAGAAACAAAATTAATCTTAAGTCTACATTCTATCAAAATTGCGTAATAAACGTTATTGCACACTACGATAAAACTTTCTTATAAAATTCTGGTACAAGGGAATAACCATTATCATCTCTTAGTCTTAATACTCTATATCTCTGTCCATTAAAGACTTTTCTCGGTAATAAGTATGATTATAAAAGAAAAGAAGTCACATGTTCGGAAGTCCTTTATCAAATTATATTGTCATAAATTCCCTCCTGGCTGTTAAAGCTGTACTGACTGGGCCTGTTGTAGATGTGGCTCAGCGTGAAGACCCCGGAGTCAGTCAGAGGAAGGTGCCGCCCGAGAGGCTGACTCTGAGACGAAGGAGACGACTTCATGCCCGCGTCCTTCAGGGATTCCAAATACAGGTTCTGGTCCAGGAATTCACACGAGTAGTAACCCGAGTCTTTGGACGACTTGTTGGTTATTTTTTTGCTGCCGTAGTTGGGTTTCACGAGCGGTTCGGCGTAGATGGGATATTGGTTGTCCTGGTTGTAGTAGCTGGAGGTTGTTATAACAGAGGGAGGAGATGGGGGCGAGTACTGCGAGACACGAACGCATCCGTTTCTGCTGCTGCTGTGATTGCTCGTGCTTCCTGCGATGCTGTTGTCCAGCGAGTGAGCTCCGAACTGCTCGTCCGGATTGGCAGCCGGAGACGACTTCAGCGAAGAAAAGTACTCCTGTGTACTCGCTCTGGGTATGTCATGAAGTCTTCTCTTCTTGTCGATGTCATTGCTCGAGAGAGACTTGAATGACTTCGATCTTTCGATGAGTTCCTCATGGAGACCCGAAGGCACCGACTGGTCTCCACTGAGCTCCTGTCAAATGACCGTGACCGGGATGTGTTGGATGCCTCGCAGGGAGTGGAAAGTGTACTCCTCGTCCTCGACCTGCTTCTCGTACTCGGGGTCCTTCCAGGTGGCGACGATTTTCTCCGGCCAGTTGTCGTGGACCATCGCCTTCATTTTGCGACAGTTCTTGTAGTAGAGAATGCCGAAGGCCACGAACAGGAGGAGCATCGTCATGGAGGCCGCGGCGCAGGAGGCCATCACCACCACGTTGTCATAGCACTCCAGATCATACTCCGATAACTCTGAAAGTCTTCTCCCTTTCAGTGGCTCTGGCCCCGCGCACAAGATCTCCTCAATTTTCAGTGAGAGGGTTTTATTCGAACTCGCCTCCTGCAGCCACTTTAAAGAACAATTGCACTCGAAGCTATTATCCCTCAGGTCTAGAGACTGAAGAGCATTCTGACTAACAAGAGAACGATCAAAGCCCTTGAGACCGTTGCCTCTGAGCGTCAAGTGCCGGAGACCGCGGAGAGGCTTGAACATGTCACGATTGAGTGTCGTTAATTGTGGGTTGAAGCTGAGGACCAGAGTCGTCAGCTTGGCGAGGCCGATGAAAGCCCCGGTGTCGATGGCAGAGAGGTTCTCGCACCTTGATATGTACAGTTTCCTGAGGCTCGCCAGGTGTCTGAAAGGGCGAAACGGCAAAGAATTGATGGGGTTTATGCCAAGGTCGAGCTCTTCCAACCCCCTCGTGGCTGCCAGGACATCACTGGGAACCGCTGGGATGTCGTTGTCGCGTAAGTTGAGAATTTTCAGGGAATCCAATCCACTTAGGGCTTTTTCGTGCAAGAAGTGGAGTTTGTTGCTGCTTAATTTCAAATTCACTAGACTCTTCAGGCTCATAAAGGCAAAGTCTTGAATAGTCATTAACTGATTCGAACACAGATCTAAGTCTTGAAGTTCCCTAAGCGGTTCAAATACTACACTCGAAATTTCTCTCAGTTCATTTTTGCACAAGTTCAGGGACCTAAGTCCATGAAGTTTCATGAAGGTATTGACTGTTAGATTT
>NW_028234425.1:16378683-16386183 GCF_977035675.1 Penaeus japonicus | reverse complement strand
AGGCCCTGTCGATAAGAAGTCGCCGAGAAAAGAAGAAATCCCGTGGCTGGGGAGCCCTGTCTTGAGGCTGGGAAATTTGACTTTTGTAATGAGAGTGGCTTCAAAGGGTGGGCGAAAATCTTTGTATTCAAAGATTTTCCCCGTCGATGTTCAGAGTTGGCTCTTTGTTTTCCATCACGTAAGATGCTTAGCGACAACAGTACGTCTTCATTCTTTGTTTTGTCTGAAGCGTTAATCCCACCACTTGCTGCAACAAAACCAACAAACACACGCTCACAAACGCGTGTGTTTGTTTGTCTAGCGTGGTTGAATTTCAGACTTGTGTTTTCAGTATTATTTGTCTTGCAGATTAGAGACAGCAATCCTGTTGCAAGTCTCAGCAGAGAACAAGCTTTCGCACAGCACGGACCGGTCCGCCTTCGATGCTGTGTTTGTGTTTCTCTCGAGGTGATGAGAACTCTAATCTAAAGGCAGTTAAGTTTCCTGCATTGATCTGATTATTATGGGCATAATAACGGAAAACAGTGATCTTGGAACTAGTCCATCTTACATAGAGGCATGCATCGTCTGCCATTATATGTTCCAGGACCAAAACGAAAGCTATTAGTAGCATTAACTGCATTTTTTTTTCACAGTGGTATGTTTATTTCTAGCGCGGAGGTACTCCAGGTTACTCAAAATAAGTGTGTTTTGATGCAGGGAAACTCCCAGTGTTATCGTCGGCGTAGAATGCGTATGGATTCCCCGAGGAAGGAGTTTCCCTTGGGTTTGTATTCAATTTAGCAGTTGAAGATAATATGATAATCAGTTTTTTCTCCTGGTTTGCGCTGCATTTCCATAAGCCATCGACAAAAAATAGATAGATAACACACACACACACGCACACACAAACACACACACACACACACACACACACACACACACATACACATTTATGCACACATAAATAAATAAGTACCTCAAGTGCTCAGGACTGCTGGAAAGAATAGTTAATAACATTTTTAACGCAAAGGACATGCAATGATAAGTCTGAAAAGCAAATATATTTCTTTCTTCTAATCATTATCATTAATATTATTATCATCATCATTACTATCATCATCATTATTATTGTTATCAAAGATATTACTATTGTTATCAAAGATATTATTGTTGTTATCAAAGATATTATTATTGTTTTCAAAGATATTATTATCATTATCGTTATTCTTATTACTACTGTGATGATCATTGTCATTACCATGGTAATTATCATTATTATTTTTATAATTGCCATGAACGTTATCATTAATACTATGAATATCATTTTTACCATTACTATGATTATTATTGCTATAGTTGTTATAATCATTGTTACTATGAATATCATTATTATCATCATTATCATTGTTGTTATCATTACTACTGTTGTTATTATCCTTATTATCCTTAATATCATAATTATCGCTTTCATTATTATCATCATTACTATTAATATTATCATTTTATTATCATTATTATTAACATTACTATTATTGTTATTATCCTTGTTATCCTTTTTATCATAATTATCGTTTTCATCATTATCATTACCATTACTATCATCATTATTAGTATTATTATCATTACTATTATTATCATTACTATTATCATTATTATCATCATTATCATCATCATAGTTATTGTAACTATCATCAATAATATTATCATTGTGGGGATGATTATGATGACAATGATAGAAGTATTGATAATAAAATGATGAAGCCAATGCTAATCATGCTAGCCCTGATATGGATAATGATATAAATAATTGTTATGATGACAATAACAACAACAACAACAACAATAATGCTAATGCTAATGATGATAATGATAATTATGATAATCATAACACTGATAATGATAATAATAATGGTAATAAAAATCATAAAAAAGTAACAATAATGATAATAATAAGGATAGATTAAAAGTTATAATAATAATCATCGTAATAGTAATAGTGATAATAATACAAAATACCGGTAACAAAAACAACGAAAATAACAACAATGATATAATAATTAAGAATAAGAATAATAATGGCCATACCCACGATGTAAATTATAGCAGCGGTAATGATCAAAGCTAAATTAACATATAAAATGATAAACCAGCTGGTGAAAACTATCAGAATGATAAAACTTCAAAAGATATTTCAAGTTTAATTAATTTCCCTGGACAGAGGTATGTGGGAGAATTATTGATACTCATCAACTTTATAACTGCAACTATCTCGAACATCTGAGAGCGCTTCGTTATTTGGGAACAGAGGAATGTATTTGTAATGTTGCAGTCAACCATTACTATTGTTAGGATCATTATAGGTCATCATGATCATCATCGTGATAGTCGTCATTGTATTATTATTATTATCATTGAAATGATTATGATTATGATTTTTTTTATCCTCTTTATTATTATCATTATCATTATTATGATCATTATCAACATCATCACTATTATTATTATTATCAACATCATCACTATAATTATTATTATCATTATTATTATTATTATTATCCTCATTCTTATCATTATTATCATTTATTATTATCATTTATTTATTTATTATTATTTATGATCATTATCACTATTATCATTATTATCATCATTATTATCATTAATAGTAGTGATATAGTCCATACCGTTATTATTATATTTGTCATTAATCTTCTTATCGTCATCATTAAATATATTATCATTTATTAGTATCATTACCATCATCATCATTACCATTATCATCATGACTACCACCGTCATTAAAATCTCCATCTTCCTCATCAGTATCATCATTACTGCTATTCTCATCATCATTTTAACATCATTATCATAATCATTATAATTACCATCATCTGATATCATCACATAACAACAATATTAGACGCGTTTTAGATCACGTAATAGTCAGACACACGTATCTTTAGTATTTCATTCAATAAGATGAAGTATGTGTATGTAATATTCTGAAAATGTTAAGAATCTATATTTGATTTAATTCAGTCAATTCTATTAGCGTAATTTAATTTCCTTTTTAGTGGATACTTTGTTTATATTCATGTTAATGTTATGATATATTTTTACATTGCAGTGTCAGAATAAAGAGAGAGAGAGAGATTTGATAATTCAGGAAAGGAACTGAACGTTATTTGTCAACTTGATTGCAGTGTCTAGGTTATTTTGACTAAGGACATCACCATGGCAGTTTGTAATCAACATTTATATTAATTCCTTGAGGCATTTTTGTAGACATGTTTTGTGTTTAAGTAAATCATGTTTATAATTTTCCCTCAGACATTTTCCATCTAGCAAAATTTTGAAATGCATTTGAAAGATTGTTGATGTCCGAAGAAGTTTTATATGAATGTGAAAAGAAGAAAATGCTTTATTTTGGTTAGAAATTTTATGAAAATAATGTTAATTTTCAATTCTCCGGAAAACCATATATTCTATTGGCAATTCATGTCTTCTATCTTCGGTTAAAAAAACTAATGGATATCAAATTTGACTTCATTCTTATTGATACATTAATCAATTTAATATCAATTAATCGCATGCCTTTATTCACGAACTAGTTAATAGTCTCGATGAAAATACTAAAAGTTCAATGAACAGATATTCCATTTTGACATAAACATAATCCGGCCATGTTTTCCCATGTTCAAAACGGTTACATGAGTCTGCAAAATAAAAATGTTCGAAAATTGTCCTGGCATTTGAACATTTATCACTAATACCGCATATTAGTTTGCCTGAATTGCGAAATGCGTCGACAGCATTAAAAATGAATACTAGACAGGTAGATTAAAATGGGACATATTTAAAATATGATAATGACAAAGACGTCAACAATAAAATCATTGCAGGGAATAGTATGATAGTATCAATATCAGTGATACCCAGGATGATGATAGCAATACTGCTTTATTAATAATGATAATTATATCAATAACAATAAAAAAACAATAATACTTACTAATGCTTAAACTACTACTGAAAATAATTATTGTAATGTTAATGATAGTGATAATAAAGATGATGATGATAATAATTATGAGGATAATGATAATAATTAATAGAATGATAATATGGATAATGATGATAATTAAAAAATACAATGCTGATAATGATAAAAAACATAAGATAATGGTAATGGCAATAATAATGATAACAATACTACTACAAATGATGATGATAATATTGATAATAATGAAATGATTGCTAAGATTTATAATAATAATGATAATTGCTAAAATTTATAATGATAATGATAATAATGATGATAGTGCTAATAATAACAATGATGTTAATATTAACAAAGATAATGATGATGATAAGGATAGAAATAAAAAATAAAGATATTATTATCATCGCTATAATCATCCTTGACATTACTCTCATCCCTGTCAAGGCAGCTGTGATTGTACTCTTTATTTTTAGTTATGTGTCTACAGTTTCCAAGTGACGTTTTATTTATTTATTTTTTTCTTGATTTAAGACTGGTTACTATATACACGAGGTGAATGAACTGGCGTGGACTGCGAGTCTGTCAGTCATACTATGATATTTGAATGAACAGAAGGAAGAAGATAAGAAAATTATTGATGCTACTACTAGTATTCGTTATAATAGCAATTATGAGAATTGGTAGTGATTAAAAGATATGGTTGATAGTGATAATAATGATGACAACTATGATGATGAGGATGATAGTATATCACATGTCAAATGTATAGTAATAATGACAAATATTTAGATATTCTTTTATCATAACAATCATCATCATCAACTACAACATTATCATAATCCTCATTGTCATTATCACTATCATATTATCAAAACAACTATCATCATCACTAGTAACACATTTACTATTTTCTGTTCATTGTCTATATGTCACCCAAGCTCAGTACATGTGTCAGGACATGTCAAAGACGATATTGATATCAGAATTATGGCTTTATATTGAAAATGAATCACACGATATGCCATATATTCATTTGCAATTCTCTTAGATAAAACAGGAAACGGGGGATTTGGCATCCAATTTAAATATTTAATTGAGTTGTACGACTGGGAATTAATAACATTTCAAGCAACCAAGGTAATATTAGTCTACATCTGAGCATATCAAGAGATAGAGATGGAGATAACAGAGGGAAGATCTAAAGAGTATAATAGCGAAAATGGAGAGTGGAAGAGAGACAGACAGACAGATAGACAGACAGAGAGATAATAAAGGGCAAGATTTAAAGAGGATAAGAACGAAAAGGGAGAGTGAGTTAGTGAGAGAGAGAGAGAGAGAGAGAGAGAGAGAGAGAGAGAGAGAGAGAGAGAGAGAGAGAGAGAGAGAGAGAGAGAGAGAGATAATAAAGGGCAAGTTTTAAAGACGATAAGAACGAAAATAGAGTGAGTGAGAGCGAGAGAGAGACAGAAAGAGAGAGAGAGAGAGAGAGAGAGAGAGAGAGAGAGAGAGAGAGAGAGAGAGAGAGAGAGAGAGAGAGAGAGAGAGAGAGAGAGAGAGAGAGAGAGAGAGAGAGAGACAGGACACTCAGACAGAAAGATAAATATATATATATATATATATATATATATATATATATATATATATAGAGAGAGAGAGAGAGAGAGAGGAGAGAGAGAGAGGAGAGAGAGAGAGAGAGAGAGAGAGAGAGAGAGAGAGAGAGAGAGAGAGAGGACATTCAGACAGAAAGATAATATATATATATAGAGAGAGAATGAGAGAGAGAGAGAGAGAGAGAGAGAGAGAGAGAGAGAGAGAGAGAGAGAGAGAGAGAGAGAGAGAGAGAGAGAGAGAGAGGCAGAGAGAGAGAGAGAGAGAGAGAGAGAGAGAGAGAGAGAGACAGATGAGAGAGAGGAGAGAGAGAGAGAGACGAGAGAGAGGAGAGAGAGAAGAAGATGAGAAAGAGAGAAAGAGGAGCGAAAAGGGAGGAGAATAGGGGGTAAGGTCAGATGTTTTTAAAATTTAAAGAGGATTGTTTGAAACCGAAAAATGGAGAAAGGAAGGAGAGAGATGGAGGAGGAGAGAGAGAGAGAGGGGGAGGTGTTGAGAGAGGATGGAGGAGGAGAGAGAGAGAGGAGGTATAGGAGAGGGGAGAGAGAGAAAAGAGAGGAGAGGTGAGAGGAGAGAGAGGAGAGAGAGAAAGAGAGGGGAGAGAGAGAGAGGCGAGATAGGATATATGGAGAGGAAGGATGAGAGAAGAGTGAGAGGGGGGGGGGGGTGAGGAGAGGAGGGAGAGGAGAGAGAGGAAGAGGAGAGAGACGAGAGTGGAAGGAGATTGCGAGAGGAGAGGAGAGGGGATGAGAGATAGAGAGAGCGACGCGGCGCTAGAGGTTTAGCGGCGAGATGAGGGAGAGGGGAGAGTTAGCGAGAGAGAGAGAGAGAGAGAGGAGAGAGAGTTAGCGAGAGAGAGAGAGAAAGTTCTCACAATTCTGCAAACAGGGGGACCCATTGTAAGGCTAGCAGTCGATAAACTAGACTTTTATGCAGCTAGTTAACCAATTTAGACCATATAATCACAACTTTTTTCAGTAAATTGCAGATTGAACCCTTTAATTTTACAATAAATGTCATTTCTCTTTCGTTACATAAAATAATAATTCTTACACACACATAAAAAGCTAGCGCTAATCTCCCTCACTATGGATTTGCACTTTCACGTCAGAATAATTTACAAAAGGGCAGCAGTAAGAACAATTTTCCCCAAAAATGTATATGTGATATGAGGCTAATTTTGTGCGATGATGCTAATAAATTCCATGAAATAAAGTATGAGAGAGAGAGAAAGAGAAAGAAGAAAAGAGACGAGGGAGGAGGAGAAAAGGAGGAGAGGAGAGGAGAGAGAAAGAGAGGACGATGGGAGGGGAGAGAGAGGAGAGAGAGAGGAGATGAGAGGAGAAGAGAGTGAGATGATGAGAGAGAGGTGAGATACTGAAGAGAGAGAGGATGACGAGGCGAGAGATGAGAGAGACAAAGATATCAGGATAGCTGGAGATATAGATAGATAAATTAGGATAGAGGACAGAGGGAGAGAGAGAAAGTGAGAGAGAGAAGAGAGTGAGAGGGAGGAGAGAGGAGAGAGAGAGTAGACGAGCAGATAGGACGACAGAGAGAGAAGTAGAGGGAGGAAGGGAAAAGAGGGAAAGGAGACGAGAGAGAAGGAGGAGAAGAGAGAGAGAGAGAGAGAGAGAGAGAGAGTGATGGACAGATTGATAGATAGATAGATAGACAGAGATAGAGAGAGGGGGGGGGGGGGGCAGGATATTCAGACAGATGAATAGATAGATAGAGATATATAAAGATAGATAGATATATATATAGAGAGAGAGGCGAAAATGAAGAGAGGAGAGGGAAGAAGCGAGAGGAGACGGAGACGGAAGAGAGAGAGAGAGAGAGAGAAAGAGAGAGAGAGAGAGAGAGAAAGAGAGAGAGAGAGAGACAGACAGGCAGACAGCCATCAAAGG
>NW_028234425.1:16343683-16346183 GCF_977035675.1 Penaeus japonicus | reverse complement strand
GGTGCCACTTCCTCCATTAGATTAACATTGATAAACAGCTTACTAACTCACACTCGTCTTCGCACGCACGCACACTCACTTACTCACTCACTCACTCACTCACCCATTTACTCACTCTCCATTTTTCTCTCACAAACACATAAACACAAACACACACAGACACACACACACACACACACACACACACACACACACACACACACACACACACACACACACACACACACACACACATCGACGCAAAGGCACACCCACACAGAAATTGCACTGCCAGCATAATTGAAAAATATGCACCATGTTTAACTTGTCCACAAAGACTGATTAAAAAGATTGATTAGATATTCAAAAAGCTTGGGTACTTAATTAAATGTTTACCTTAATAAATCAAATTCGAACCTCATTCAATGCATGGTAATAGGAAAAAAAACTGATTTACCACTATTTCATAGAAATCTCAATTTCTGTTGATTTTTCCAGAAAGAAAAAAAAAACTCTCAAAATGTTAGGAATATCAACACAATCTTAATACAACTTTGCTCGTTTTTTTTCAGTGGGTTGCAATCAACATTTTTTCGAGTGGCCTACGCAACACACACCTCACTTTTTTCGAATAACACTTGACGAATCGAAAGAACTATTTACAAGATGTTGACTTTTTTTCCCATTAGTATATTAGATAATCAAGTGCCAAAATCCCTCCCAGAAACTGTGATTGGATTGGTGATAGCTGTATGGTCTTTTCGCCATTAAATTGTCTAAACTGATTTGATTCCTAATGTTGTCAGCAGGAGCGTATAGGAGCTATTGATACATAGAAATGGATCCTATAACGGGCCTTTTAGAATATCAAAGCAAGAACGGTACAAACCTCAAATGGAAAATTATTCATTAATCCTTATAATGACTATTATTATTGATTTAGCATTATCATTATTGTTATCCTTATAATAGAAGTTGTTATTGTCATTATGATCATTACCACTATTATCAGAATTGATGTTTTTATCATTTGTATTATCATAACTATTATAATCACTGCTATTCTTATTTTCATGATATCATTTTACCATTATTGATATCATTATTTCTATTATTGTTTTTATTATTATTTCGCTATTGTTGTTGTTCTTATTACTATTGTTCATAGTAGTATCCTTATTATCCGTATCATCGATATCATCATCATTATTACTACTATTATTACTATTACTATTATAATTATAGCTATTACTACTATCATCATTATCATAATTATCATTTTTATTATTACTATTATTATCATTATTGTCACTATTATTCCTGATAAGCAAATCATCATTATTTATATTATTATTATCACCGCACTATCATAATCATTATTAGCATATTCCTCATTATCATTACTATTCGTAAGTATTCTTTGAATTCTTGAATCATCTCGGATTCATTCAGATGAAGTCACTGAATACCTGATTAAGACGTACATTAAATAATACTGTTATACACAAATATCAACTCAGGAGCACTACGTAACATATCCATTGTTTTCGAAATGAGTTTTCCTTCACTTTACGTTTCTGATTTTTTTGGATACATTACTGAATCAAACAGTACTTCTTATATTTGCAAAACAACTTTTTTTTAACAAATGCGATTTATCAAACATATGAGATTCAACACTCTTGACGAATAACACCGTTGCAATTAAAATGGAATTACTGGAATGCTTATTCCACTCACAGTATTTCCTTCGAAGAGGTGTCTCCATTCCTCTACGACTTATCCTGCAAGATCAACAACCAATTCTGCTTTGCACAAGGAACAGACGAGGAAGGCCTGTGTCCTGCAAAAGGCCATGTAATAATTAAAGTCTTTTACGCTCGGAAAATATACATACATTTTTATAGACTAGGACTGTCAGAAGCAAACTTTGTGCTTTCAGAAAGTTTGTCATTAATCTTAAAGTTCACCACATGACTGTGTCATAACTTTACGAATATCGACAAGAGTTTTTTACAGTCAAAGGTTTCATGAATAAAAAAGTCATTACACCAATTTCTCGAAAGCAAGAGTTTGTTTCTCGCAACTTTGGTCATACTGAAATGTTCATTTTATTTACCATTTCGACATAATTTTGGCCGATTCTTCAAGCACCATCTTGATTTTTCCCCGTAGTTACTAACACCTGAGGTAGCATTATGATGTCTTAGTACAGATGTTACGGTACTTACTCAACCGGTCTATAAGTTTACATGTGGATGTCCACAATCACGTACCCTCAGAATAGTATCACAATCACGTGTAATCAGGAAAAGAAATGGAAATAAAAATAGTACCCTCAGAATAGTATCACAATCACGTGTATGGTATAGTAGCAATATAAGCCTTTTCTCACATCAATATTCATTCTTTTTATATTCTAGTAATGATTAGAAAATAATTCAATCTTAATGCTACTACTGCTACTAATAATGATGACAATAAAAATAATAATATTAACCATAATCGTAATGATAATAAT
>NW_028234425.1:16316183-16321183 GCF_977035675.1 Penaeus japonicus | reverse complement strand
TCATCGCTATTATTGTTATTGTTGTAACTATCTTACTGTCATTATTTTTACTATCATCACTGTCATTATCATCATCGTTATTTTCAATTTTATCATTACTATCGTCCTTATTGTTGTTATTAGTACTGCTATGAATATCATCATCATCCTAATCCTTGCCATCATCATGATCATAGTCATCATCATCATCACTTTCATTATTATTGATACTAATCATTATCCTTACTTTCATCAACATCATTATAATTATCATCATCATTATTGATGTCATTGATATTACTATTACCATCATCATCTTTACCATCACTCCAACCTTCGGCTGCAGGTTGGAGCTGTGTCCTGATCACTGCCTGTGTCCCTTCTGGTCATGCTCATGTATGACTCTGCAGTTGCTTTCTATGCCTCAGGGCTTCCACTAGCAATCAGAGTTGCAGGTACCAAACGAAGGAGGACACAGGAAGCAGGAAAAGTCAGGTCAGGACTGAATACTAGCATTATAACTATGAACTGATACAGCGAAGTATAATCTGTGCTCCAGATCACATGATAAGTAATATCAGTGCCTTACACACTCAGTGCTATTTCATAGCATGTTAAAAAACTTAACACCAAGAGGTTATTTAACACACACACAAATACTGTAAATAAGTTTGAAATGAATACAAAAAAATCCAATTGTATTCATGTACAGTATAAGTTCTGTACATTTATTAAGATGCTGTGTGCTATATTATCTGTTGATTCACCAGCAACAGCATGTAATTAGTTCGGCCAAGCTGGATTGCAACGTTATCAGTGAAGGTATATAGAAGTTGTAATTAATCTGTGGATTTAGACAAAATTATTAGATTCTGTTGACGCCAAGTGTAGAGGCAAATTCAAATGTTTTCATGATGGCGTTCTGTTTACACCTCTTAACTCCATTAAAAAATGACACATACACAAACAGTATACAGCACACGCAGATTAAGGATAGCCTATATTTCACCAAGTAAAAAAACGACTTCCTCATAATTGATTAGGAATGGAAGATTCTAATCTAATCTGTCAAATCGAAGTTACTAGTCTAGCCACTCAAGGTCTTTATGATTATAATAAGGGCCATATGGATCTTGTCGGTAATGATAAGGATGATGATAAAAGGAGTCATCTTCGTCACCATTATAGTATCGATAGCTGATATGATAAGGATAATAAAAAGGATAATAATGATAAATATAGTATTGATAATAATGAAGAATATATGTCATCATAATAGTAATAGCAATGATTATTTTTAATCATGATAATAGTTATTAAAAAAAATTATGATGATTATAATGATAATACTAGTAATGAGAATGATAGATAATAATGAGAACAATAATAATGATAATGATAGTGGAAATGATGATAATAATAGTAAAAATGACAATGATGATGATGATGATGCTGATATAGAATAATGATGAATAAGGACAATGCCGCTAATGATAGCAATGGTGATGATGATTTATGAGAATGATAATAATGATAGTGATAATAATGATAATAATAATCATGATAGTGATTATTATCATTATCATTGTTACTATCATCATTATCATTATCATCATTATTTTGTTAATGACAATGATTATCACCATGATGATATCAATGATGATATCGCTACTGGTTATAGTGGTAATTGTAATAATGTTATTAGTAATAATAATAATAACATTGATAATAACAATGATAATAATAATGGAATATGATGACAAAAGTTATTGACGATGATAAAACGACAATGCCCTTTTCCTAATCTACATTATTAATTTTGCTCTTGCTGCTGGTAATAATGCTAATCGTTTTTTTATATAGCTAATGTGCGCGTGTGTCTTGCTCTGTCTGCGTGCACGCTTACTTTGTTGACAACGGCGTTCGATAAAGTCTATCGGCTTTAATCAATACAAATTATGGAAGCAACTATCGGGAACTGAAAATGAAAAACATTTTTTTTATATACTCTGCAATACATTTTTTTTTTCTAACATATCACCCCTGAAGACAGGACATGTCAAACCGTTATTTATTCAAATAAAATTGGCAGTGTCCGAAATTTCGTGAAAATTAGATGCGACAAACGACCATAAAACTCCAGCATCTTGCGGTTGAAATGTAGCTGGTATGACCGGTCACATTTTCATCAGTTTCGCGGGAACGATAAAAAGCCTACTTTTTAATCGGCCGCACACTTGATGTTTTCACGCTCAGCTATCTTTGGGTCCCTTCCCGACGGACGAGGCTGGCGGAGGTATTACGGAGGGAAATAAGGAAGCCATTTTTTCGTCAATGTCCTGGCGGGTTTCTCAAGTTTTTGTGGCACTGCGGATGCCCTCTACTATTACTGGTAGCCTTCCTCTCCATTATTTTTAAAAGATCATACCCAATCTATAAACCATAGCCAGTGACTAGTTTTAGTTACTGATTGCGAGTGATGAAGAAATAAAAAATAGTGGCACAACCTCTTTGCTATCTTAAAGAAAAAGAAAAAAACGGTAGGTGCAACAGATAGAATAAAGATGTGAAGAAATTCCATCAACACTGAGTACGGGAAGGAAGGAGGGAGGGGGGAGGGGGGGAGGCTGGCAGAGAGAGACGAGGACAGTGACTCGAGCCTCGTGCAACTATGCGGTACAAGTTCCAGATGTGTAAATGATGTTACAGAGGCTTAGGGACCGGGTCATTGTTGTCCAAGACGAGGCTCTTTCTCTTCCTTCCGGCTGTTCCCTTGGCCTCTTCGCTGGAGGCCTCGAGGCGAAGTGAGCTTATTGATCTTTTGACTTGAAGCACCACAACTCTCCGAAGTAATACCTTAATCGCGTTATTAGAGCGATCCCCGTCTCCAGAAGCGCGTGTCCAAAGATGTCTCCCTGCAGAAAAGTTATCCTTTCTCCCGTCTTGTATATCAGCTCCTTCTTTTTTCCCTCTTCCGCCGCGGGATTATCGACAACAGCCCCCGTTTTAGCGTCACGGAACAGCCGCGCCATTTCCTCGATTAATATTTTAGGCGACCAGGGCTGCCTCGTCTCACATGTGGCTCCTGTGCAGCTCTCTGACAAGGGCTCTGTTTGGACCCAGAATGCCGGCTCTCAAACGCAGAGTAAATGTTGATCGCGTCGAACCTACATTCTATCAGAGAGAGGCAATGCTGAAGTTGACAGATGCAGATAACTGTAGTGTGTTTGAGAGAGGGAGGGAGGAAGGAGGGAGGAAGGGAGGATGGGGGAGGGAGAGAGACAGATAGAGGTAAAGAGAGAGAGAGGACAGAGGGAGGGAGGGAAAGACAAAGAGAGAGAGAGAGATGGAAGGTGGAGGTGGGAGAGAGAAAGCAAAAGAGATAGTAACGAGAGAAATAGAGAGGTATTGGCAATAAAGAAAGGAAGAGAGAGACAGATAAATAAGATGAGAAGGAAAAGAAGAAAGAAAGGGCAAAGAGCAAAGCCTTTTCGCCCGGTTAATCCCGTCTGGTTAAGAGACCTCAGATAAGTTAATAGGTTAAGTAAACGGAAGAGACAAAGATAAGTGCCAAACAAAAGTCTCTTCTAAATCAGAGGTCTTCTAGATGATTAAAAATTTATCCTTGATATTGTTGGTGCTGAGAAATCGGTTATGATTCTCGACTTTAATCTTTCCATATTAAAACACTGAAAAGATCATTGAGATCATAGAACGATCAACTTTCTTTTAATCAATTTCAATTCATGCAGAGAAAGACAGGCACACAGACAGACGGATTGGTGGATGAACGCACGGTCGAACGGAAATGCTAAAATGAGTGCACGCCTATCAGAAGGCTGCTAATTCCGTGTTAAAGAGGAACTATCACATGATGGCGGAGAGAGAGAGAGAGAGAGAGAGAGAGAGAGAGAGAGAGAGAGAGAGAGAGAGAGAGAGAGAGAGAGAGAGAACTGATCTAACACTCAATCTGTATCTTCAAGAAGGAGGAGCTGAATTCCCTTAGAAAATATAAACCCAAGGCAACTTAGACAAAACTATAAACCACAACCTATTTCAACGGCGCCGGATAATCAGCTATAAAGGTTGCGTGTTTGATAACCGTGATCTAGCTAATGAGTGACCTTATAATTATCCAGCATCGATACAAATAAACGCATAAGCTCTATGTTCTCTCTTCTCTCGCCCGCTCTCTCTCTCTCTCTCTCTCTCTCTCTCTCTCTCTCTCTCTCTCTCTCTCTCTCTCTCTCTCTCTCTCTCTCTCTCTCCCTCTCTCTCTCTCTCTCTCTCTCTCTCACAAATACAAATACACGCATAAGCTCTATGCTCTCTCTTCTCTCGCCCGCTCTCTCTCTCTCTCTCTCTCTCTCTCTCTCTCTCTCTCTCTCTCTCTCTCTCTCTCTCTCTCTCTCTCTCTCTCTCTTTCTCTCTCTCTCTTCCTCTCTCTCTCTCTTACTCTTTCTCTTACAAATACAAATAAACGCATAAGCTCTATGCTCTCTCTTCTCTCGCCCGCTCTCTCTCTCTCTCTCTCTCTCTCTCTCTCTCTCTCTCTCTCTCTCTCTCTCTCTCTCTCTCTCTCTCTCTCTCTCTCTCCTTCTCTCTCTCTCTCTCTCTTCTCTCTCTCTCTCTCTCTCTCTCTCTCTCTCTCTCTCTCTCTCTCTCTCTCTCTCTCTCACATATACAAATACACTCATACTCTCTCTTCTCTCTCTCTCTCTCTCTCTCTCTCTCTCTCTCTCTCTCTCTCTCTCTTTCTCTCTCTCTCTTACTCTTTCTCTTACAAATACAAATAAACGCATAAGCTCTATGCTCTCTCTTCTCTCGCCCGCTCTCTCTCTCTCTCTCTTTCTCTCTCTCTCTCTCTCTTACTCTTTCTCTTACAAATACAAATAAACGCATAAGCTCTATGATTTCTCTTCTCTCGCCTGCTCTCTCTCTCTCTGAGCCAGTCTCTCTCTCTCTCTCTCTTTCCCTCTCTCGTCTCTCTCTGAGCCAGTCTCTCTCTCTCTCTCTTTCCC
>NW_028234425.1:16298683-16301183 GCF_977035675.1 Penaeus japonicus | reverse complement strand
ATTTGTTGTTTGGTTAACGAATCTGGACCGTCGTTTTACACAAAGGAGCTTTGTTTACGATGCAGTTGCACAGATTTTCAAACTAGTATTCTGGAATGTACTACTAAACACTGCTTTTATTAGAGAGACTGGGCTATGTTCTCGACGTAAACAGTGCCACATGGCTGGATATGTCTTCCGTTCTCATTTGATCATATTTTTATGCGGGTTTATGTCTTCTTCTTCTTTTTTTCCTGCTGGCAGACAAAAGGCCTTCCCGAAAACAAAAAACAAAAAACAATTTTAAAAAAGGTTCTGCTCATACAATTTGTACTTTCTCTGTGCGGTTGCTTATCTAAACATTTATGAAGCTTTGCTGTGTGGTGGAAGGAAAGTCACAAATGAGACCTCCATATGTCGTCATCATTACATCAACAAATTAGATTTACTCTTGATAGAATTCCTCATCCAATCACAGCGCGCGCTGACGTAAACATGTCAAGACGAAACCTCCTTTGCTGATGGTTGAAGGTAAAGGAGGAGTATTCATGAATAAGGGAGATGTGAGGGCGAGGTAGATAAATAAAGAGAGGGGGTTAAGGAAGGGAGAGGAGTGAGTGGGAGTAAGTGGGCAGCAGATAGACAGACAGACAGAGAGAGAGAAAGAAAGAAGAGAGAGAGAGAGAAATAGATAGGAAGATAGAGAGAGAGCGAGAAAGGAAAGAGAAGGAGGGAGAGAAGAAAGAGAGAGATAGATAGATAGATAGGAAGATAGAAAGAGAGCGAGAAAGGAAAGAGAAGGAGGGAGAGAAGAAGAAAGAGAGAGAGAGAGCGAGGAAAAG
Source organism: Penaeus japonicus (assembly GCF_977035675.1). Classification (NCBI taxonomy): domain Eukaryota; kingdom Metazoa; phylum Arthropoda; class Malacostraca; order Decapoda; family Penaeidae; genus Penaeus; species Penaeus japonicus. Next base: position 16,300,362 of record NW_028234425.1, on the reverse strand, counting down.
GGAGAAATAAGAGAAGGTATGAAATTAAATAGAGCAGATCCTAACAAAAGAACCCCGGCAGTTTTCCCCGTGTGTTCTGTGCAGTATCATTAAATATATACTGCGACTGCGTTCATATAAGCATAATTCGGTGTAATTTATAACGTTTTCTTCTATACGGCAGAATTAATTCCTTCGCGAGCAGAGCTTTTACGTTCAGGAAATTGCGGAAATAAAAGATTATCTTAAACTACAATAAAAAAGATAATAAAAGAAGCAACAGCAACAAAAAAGTCACGTGCAACATTTATAAATTAAAGGCCACTTTTTAAATGAAACGTTTCTCATTACAGTTTTTAAGCTATCACGTTATATTTATATTTATCATTTATATGCGTTCCCTTTGTTGTCATGGAATATACTACACAGAATTCTCTCACGTAAACAAAACAATTCCCTTCATTAAACATCGTTATGCAAATTAGCTAACTGGCTATAAATACATGTTTACAGTGTGAATACTGTGCATTTCACACACATACAAAAAAATAAAAAGTTTCATATATTGTCGATTCTATATAAAACATTAGAATTGGAAACCGATGATTTTCACCAAGGATGACATAGAAGAAAAGAAAAAAACAATTCATAATATCTTAATCATTGCAATGTTATCTGAACGACAAATATAACTGTTCACAATTCAAGTGACTAATTCATTAGTTTTCGTCCTTTCATGATCATTTCTCCGCGATCTTAAATAATGTCTCAAGTTAGTGTTGGTGACTCCATCTGTTGGTGAACTCCGTGGTATTATTTAGGACAACTTGGAATCTTGAGGATGTTGGAGTTACTTGGAATCATGTGAAAGTTGGAATTGTTTGGAATCATGTGGAAGTTGGAATTACTTGGAATCTTGGAAAAGTTGGAATTACTATCGTGTAGAAGTGGATTTGAAATTACTTGGAATCATGTAAAAGTTGGAATTACTACCATGTAGGAATAGGGTTGGACTTGGAATTACTTGGAATCATGTAGAAGTTGGAATTGCCATCATGCAGAAATGGATTCACTTGAAATCATGTGGAAGATAGACTTACTTGGAATCATCTGGAAAATGGTATTACTTATTGTTATTTTTGTTGTTTCCTTATCAATTGTTATTATTTCTTTTTGTGTCCTAGCAATCTTTTTAAATTCAACTGGAAAACGAACCAACAGCAAAGGCTAGTAAAATAAGACCCACCTGTATTCTGAATTATTTTGATAAATTATTATGTAACATTGTTCCATTCGAAGACATTTAGCTTATAAATGCATTCAACATGTGATTCGACTTTGTCGGTAGTAAGACCTGGTTTAGAGATTGCACACCTGAAACATCCTCCTCTTAAAGGGATATTTATGCAACATAATGATAGCGAAATAGATAAAGAGGAGCAGAAGGAAAAAATAAATAAAAAATAAACAAAGAAATAGAAAAAAAAGGATAAAGAAAGAAGCAAGTGACGACTTCAAGGAAGATTAGAAAACAGTTTTAGTCATCATTTCTTTCTATTTCTTCGCTCTATCTTTTACCTCTATCTCTATCATCCGTTCCATTCTCTCTTATTTTACCCTAGATTCAATTCCATCCGTATATATCCACTTACTTAGTCAATCAGACAAACAAACCTAATCATTCCATCCATTTGATTCCT
>NW_028234425.1:16246994-16251083 GCF_977035675.1 Penaeus japonicus | reverse complement strand
GCCACAGCCCAGAGCAGCCATATTGGCACAGGGGCACTTGCTGCACATGGTCAGGGTCTCTGCCTCCACATCTTGCATCGCCGGTGTTGGCGTGGAGGGTCGTCCTTCTAGGCTTTCTTGTGCTAGGAGAGAGTGGTGCCATCTATATTAGTGATTTTGAACTAAACCTCCTTTTGGGAATATTACTCAGTGTAAAAAAAAAAAAAAAAAAAAACAGCGAGTCACTCCTCCCTAACGTCAAGTCAGGATTGTCTGGAGTGACTTCAGCAAATATAGTAACATTCTACGAGATTCTTTGGCATTATAGCTTAAGAGAAGTCTTGTACCAATGCGTTCTACCTGCTATGACACAGCGGATGCTCTGTTGTCATAAATCTTCCACTTACTTGATAAATCTTCCACTTGATAAATCTTCCACTTACTTGATAAACCTTCCACTTGATAAACCTTCCACTTACTTGATAAACCTTCCACTTACTTGATAAACCTTCCACTTACTTGATAAACCTTCCACTTGATAAACCTTCCACTTACTTGATAAACCTTCCACTTACTTGATAAACCTTCCACTTACTTGATAAACCTTCCACTTACTTGATAAACCTTCCACTTACTTGATAAACCTTCCACTTACTTGATAAACCTTCCACTTACTTGATAAATCTTCCACTTGATAAATCTTCCACTTACTTGATAGATCTTCCACTTACTTAATAAATCTTCCACTTGATAAATCTTCCACTTACTTGATAGATCTTCCACTTACTTGATAAACCTTCCACTTACTTGATAAACCTTCCACTTACTTGATAAACCTTCCACTTACTTGATAAACCTTCCACTTACTTGATAAACCTTCCACTTACTTGATAAACCTTCCACTTACTTGATAAACCTTCCACTTACTTGATAAATCTTCCACTTGATAAATCTTCCACTTACTTGATAGATCTTCCACTTACTTGATAAATCTTCCACTTGATAAATCATCCACTTACTTGATAGATCTTCCACTTACTTGATAAACCTTCCACTTACTTGATAAACCTTCCACTTACTTGATAAACCTTCCACTTACTTGATAAACCTTCCACTTACTTGATAAACCTTCCACTTACTTGATAAACCTTCCACTTACTTGATAAACCTTCCACTTACTTGATAAATCTTCCACTTACTTGATAGATCTTCCACTTACTTGATAAATCTTCCACTTACTTGATAGATCTTCCACTTACTTGATAGATCTTCCACTTACTTGATAAACCTTCCACTTACTTGATAAACCTTCCACTTACTTGATAAACCTTCCACTTACTTGATAAACCTTCCACTTACTTGATAAACCTTCCACTTACTTGATAGATCTTCCACTTACTTGATAAACCTTCCACTTACTTGATAAACCTTCCACTTACTTGATAAACCTTCCACTTACTTGATAAACCTTCCACTTACTTGATAAATCTTCCACTTGATAAATCTTCCACTTACTTGATAGATCTTCCACTTACTTAATAAATCTTCCACTTGATAAATCTTCCACTTACTTGATAGATCTTCCACTTACTTGATAAACCTTCCACTTACTTGATAAACCTTCCACTTACTTGATAAACCTTCCACTTACTTGATAAACCTTCCACTTACTTGATAAACCTTCCACTTACTTGATAAACCTTCCACTTACTTGATAAATCTTCCACTTGATAAATCTTCCACTTACTTGATAGATCTTCCACTTACTTGATAAATCTTCCACTTGATAAATCTTCCACTTACTTGATAGATCTTCCACTTACTTGATAAACCTTCCACTTACTTGATAAACCTTCCACTTACTTGATAAACCTTCCACTTACTTGATAAACCTTCCACTTACTTGATAAACCTTCCACTTACTTGATAAATCTTCCACTTGGTAAATCTTCCACTTACTTGATAGATCTTCCACTTACTTGATAAATCTTCCACTTGATAAATCATCCACTTACTTGATAGATCTTCCACTTACTTGATAAACCTTCCACTTACTTGATAAACCTTCCACTTACTTGATAAACCTTCCACTTACTTGATAAACCTTCCACTTACTTGATAAACCTTCCACTTACTTGATAAACCTTCCACTTACTTGATAAACCTTCCACTTACTTGATAAATCTTCCACTTGATAAATCTTCCACTTACTTGATAGATCTTCCACTTACTTGATAAATCTTCCACTTACTTGATAGATCTTCCACTTACTTGATAGATCTTCCACTTACTTGATAAACCTTCCACTTACTTGATAAACCTTCCACTTACTTGATAAACCTTCCACTTACTTGATAAACCTTCCACTTACTTGATAAACCTTCCACTTACTTGATAAACCTTCCACTTACTTGATAAACCTTCCACTTACTTGATAAACCTTCCACTTACTTGATAAACCTTCCACTTACTTGATAAACCTTCCACTTACTTGATAAACCTTCCGCTTACTTGATAAACCTTCCACTTACTTGATAAACCTTCCACTTACTTGATAAATCTTCCACTTACTTGATAAACCTTCCACTTACTTGATAAATCTTCCACTTACTTGATAAATCTTCCACTTGATAAATCTTCCACTTACTTGATAGATCTTCCACTTACTTAATAAATCTTCCACTTGATAAATCTTCCACTTACTTGATAGATCTTCCACTTACTTGATAAACCTTCCACTTACTTGATAAACCTTCCACTTACTTGATAAACCTTCCACTTACTTGATAAACCTTCCACTTACTTGATAAACCTTCCACTTACTTGATAATCCTTCCACTTACTTGATAAACCTTCCACTTACTTGATAAATCTTCCACTTGATAAATCTTCCACTTACTTGATAGATCTTCCACTTACTTGATAAATCTTCCACTTGATAAATCTTCCACTTACTTGATAGATCTTCCACTTACTTGATAAACCTTCCACTTACTTGATAAACCTTCCACTTACTTGATAAACCTTCCACTTACTTGATAAACCTTCCACTTACTTGATAAACCTTCCACTTACTTGATAAATCTTCCACTTACTTGATAAACCTTCCACTTACTTGATAAATCCACTTACTTGATAAACCTTCCACTTACTTGATAAATCTTCCACTTACTTGATAAACCTTCCACTTACTCGATAAATCTCCCACTTACTTGATAAACCTTCCACTTACTTGATAAATCTTCCACTTACTTGATAAACCTTCCACTTACTTGATAAATCTTCCACTTACTTGATAAACCTTCCACTTACTTGATAAATCTTCCACTTACTTGATAAACCTTCCACTTACTTGATAAATCTTCCACTTACTTGATAAACCTTCCACTTACTCGATAGATCTTCCATTTACCTGATAAACCTTCCACTTACTTGATAAACCTTCCACTTGATAAACCTTCCACTTACTTGATAAACCTTCCATATACTCGATAAATCTCCCACTTACTTGACCTGTGTTAGCCCCCATTCAGGGCACAAACTCTCGCCGCTTTTGCCTGACGCCCAACCATTTCTGGAATGAGCAGAGGATGTGTGTGTGGAGGGGTGGGGGTGGGGGGTCCGCTGTCACTGTGTTCCTGCTTCCTGCATCCAAAGCCAGGGAAGACTTGGTCCCACGTAAGTGAAGAAGGCGTTGGGCAGTGGTACTCATGGGCAACATACGGGTCATAAACTTGGAACACGACCACATTGCTTGAGAGAAAAATGACTAAAGGCTGATGCTGGGAATTAACCTAAGAGAAAGGAACACCATAGTTTAGGGATTAAAAGAGGGATTTATACTTGAATGTACTGAAAAACGGAAATGCCGGTGGATAGGTCGCATGTGTAGGAGACAAGACGAAATGGGGAAAAAGGGTAACAAATTGGATTATAACAAGACATATATGACTAAGATATACATACATACGAGAATATATATATATATATATATATATATATATATATATATATATATATATATATACATATATAGTAAGAGGATATATATTTAATATATATTTATAGATATAATATATATTCTATTTATATTACTTATGCCATGTAGCA
>NW_028234425.1:16236994-16239494 GCF_977035675.1 Penaeus japonicus | reverse complement strand
ATTATTTTATAAATATATATATATATATAATATAAATATAATATATATATAAGTAATTTATATATATATATATATTTATTTATGAGTATATGATATATTTGACGTATATATATATAATATATATTTATATAATATATATATATATATATATATATGATATATATATATATATTTGGACTATTTGACATGTGTTATATACATATATATATATACATATTCATACATATATGCTTATATATCTATATATCTGTTTATCTATCTGCTTATCTATCTAACTAACTTCTGATAAAAAAAAGAAAACTCAAATAACTAATTTAGAACAACAGGCCAGATTATAGCGAAGACCCATAACTACAACACACTCCAAAAAGACAAGCAACTTTCCGAAAAAGAAAACAATAAAATACACATGCTCACCCGATCCTGTTGTTTCCTTATCTCAACACATTTTACCATTAGGGTGGGCATTATACATACATCTCTCCTTCCTATCTCTGTGTCCATTTTACCTCAATCCTGGAGAGAGAAAAAAAAATAGAAGAAGAAGAAAGGAAAGGTGAAACCCCCACCTTCTAAGAGCCAGTGGAAGTGAAATACGGAAAAGGTTTCGGTGCGTGCTCGGAGTTCCGCTGAGCCCCCCCTTCCCCCCCTTCCCCCCCTCCCCCCTGCCGACGACGACGCCAGCATGTAAAGTGAACAACATAAGGTCTCCTTTAAGAGATTCGTTACAATGCTGCCCACCAAAGGCCGTCGAATGTTTTCAATTATTCAGTGCATTAATGCAGTTGCAAGTTAGTGGCTGTAATGTCTGATTTGGGTGAATGTTGGAAGGTGACGGTGGGGGGGTAGGGGGTAGGGGGTACTACTCTTTGGGTTTCGAGAGAAGAATGTGGAAAGATAACAAAGTCAGGGAAAGGGAAGAGGAGGGGAAGGGATGGATGAGAGACAGAGAGGGGAACATAACAAAGGGAATGGGGCAACGGGGAATTAAAGGAAAAGTGACAGAATAGCTGAACGACATAACAAAAGGAGGAGTGAGACACATCAAATGAGTGTGCAATGAGAGTTGAAACAAGCAAATAAATAGACAAAGCCAAGTGGGTAGAGCACGTAGTTTTTGGCAAGGTTATATACACAATAGTAATGACAACGAGAACGTACATTTGAATGTTATATGATTTGAATATTCATAAGTATTTATAATTGCAGCTGTGCATTATATACCCCTGATGCAGAAATAGATTAATTAATGCTTTAAGCAGAAACATTAAGCAGCGCAAAATGAACGAGACACATAATTAGAAACCTCATGTTGAAATAACAAAACAAACCTTCCAATAGACGTTATGTAATTCGCTCCTCCATCTAGCCAGAACACGACTCCACAATGTTTCTCCGCCCTCACGCCAATCTAACTCGGTTGATGCCAAGATCAGCGAGGAAGTACAAGATGACTGAGCAGCTCAAAGAGGGCGTAGACGAGGATTTACTGCCGGCTGTAAACCTATCCCTTTCACCTTATCCGACTCCGGCCAAGTCATGTAGATTGTATCAGACCTACGAGGCTTAGAAGGCAGGCCGTTGTGCAGACTTTCCAGCGATAAGGAGCAACACACAAAGGCTGCTGCTGTCGTTACAGATAACGAGTGCGCTTGACAGTGTTGCTGAAGGATTGGGGATATGATTTCTATTTTCTTGGGAGAGAAAATCTGATGTCATAAAAAAAAAATAGTAAAAAATCAAAAACAAAAATCTGAGAAAATTTGATGTGATGAAATAAAGATAAGAGAAAATTCGATGTGAAAGAAATGAGAGAAAAGTGAGTGTAAAATGGAGTTTGGAGGAGAGTAGGAAAGAATCCAAGGGAATAATAGAGGAGGAAGAAGAGGGCTGGGAGAAGGAAAGAGATTGGAGGAGGAAGGATAGAGATGGAGAATGATAAGGGGGGGTCGGGAGAATGCTTGAGAAAGAAGGGAAGAAAGAGTTAGTGAGAGAGAATAAAGAAGAAGGGAGGGTGACGAAAAGAGAGATCACGAAGGAAAAGACAAAAGGGTAGGATGAGAAAAGAAAAGGTAGGAGAAAGAGGGAAAAGGGTAGGAAGAGAAATGAAAGAGAAGGAATGAAAGGGGTTGGAAGAGAGGGCGGAAGGAGAAACGAAAGAGGAAAAAAAGGTGGGAGATGACATGAAAGAGAAGGTAGAAAAGGTGGGAGATGACATGAAAGAGACGGTAGAAAGATACAAAAGAAAATCAATGGAAAGGGTAGGCGGAGAAGAGAAAGAAAAAGAAAAAATGGGGTGGGATGGAAAGAGAGGGATGGAAAGAAAGAAAAGAGAAAGAGAGAAAGGGAAGGGGGCAGGTGGTATGAGAAAGAGAAGAAAGAGAAGGAAGCAAGAAGCAGAGAAGAGGCAAGAGGAAGGAGAGAAACTCGCCAGAACGATCGAGGAGACAGATATTAGAGGAGCAGGTGCAAAGAACCGCCAAATGGGAAAGGGAGGCAG
>NW_028234425.1:16201994-16204494 GCF_977035675.1 Penaeus japonicus | reverse complement strand
GATAATTATGATAAAATAACAATAGTGATAATGATCAAAAAATGAAAATAGCAATGATGATATTCATAATGATATTAACATTAATAATAGTAATAATAATAATAAAATTAATATATATGTGAATATACATTATAAAAAGAAGAAGAAGGATGATGATGATGATGATGCGTGTTTCCGTGTGTGTGTGTGTGTGTGTGTGTGTGTATTTGTGTGTGTGTGTGTGTTTGTGTGTGTGTGTGTTTGTATGTGTGTGTGTTTGTGCGTGTGCGTGTGCGTGTGTGTGTGTGTGTGTGTGTGTGCACCATTTGTGCACTAGATGATAAAGAGAAAAGTTGGATAAACTGAATGTCGACAAAATTCAGAAATTTTCCATTTCCAGATTTCCTCAAGACAAACGTCATCGTTTCAATCAGTGTCAACTTACTTTCAAAAGGAAATCTCGGGAGAGTACATATTGATCTCTGTTCTTGACAGCGCAAACAAGTTTCACCTTTTAGTAAAGGTTGCCACTTATCTCACGAATATTGGCCTGAGTTCAAGTTAACAATTCAGCGCCGATGCTTTTGAAATTACCTAAACTGCAGTGCATGGAGTAAGGCTTTCATCGTATATAGCCAGGTTAGTTTATTCTTTCTTGTCCATACACAAGGTAGAATTAAAATAAAAAAGGAAAAAATATTTAAGCTTTATATGATCATGAATGAATCCAGAGCAATGGAAAATAGAGAAAAAATATGCGGCCAAAATAATTATAACAGTAAAATAAAATGGACACTCTTACATGGAATCTCAGAAACGAACGCAGGATATATTACTACTAACACTACAATATACAACCACTTAACTGTAACATTCCAATCCCGTATCCACACCATTAGGTAATGTGTCAAGTCGACGCCGCCCATAACGAAGCAGGGAAACTAACCGTAATCAAAATAGGTTAGTTTCAGTTTAGTACGATAGTTGGGCGGAGGAAACACTATGGGCGGAGGAAACTATGCATTACAACGTTATTTGTGGTAGAGCGTCTGTTCAAAAAGGCCTTGGAAATATTGTAGACTTGAGAGACTATATCATGACCACGGTTTTCATGAAGGTAGAGAAGCAGAAAAATGCAACAATGGCCAAAACTGATCAGTTCATCAGAGATTTAATAAATATATGCATGCCATGTTGGTAGCTCATGTGCTGTTAATAAAGTCATTAGAAACTATAATTTCAGCGTGCGTGTGCGTATGTACTGGTAAAATTAGATATGGAGTTGTGGTTAAATGAGTAGAAAAAGCGATTGTATATGACAGTAATAGTAAAAATAGCTTCGATCTGTATAAGCAGTAATATATAAGTAAAATAGAGAAGTCTGTAAGAACTATATTAATGAATTAGACTGATTGTGTTTTTTAAAGAGTTACCAAGAGAAAAACAAATCAAGGGTTAATAGGAATGTGTAGTCGGTTAATGACAGCTCGAAGAGCTCAAATAAGGAGGGGCTTACCCAAAATTTAGATTCTTTACAATTATATCCCTAAATGCAATTATTTCCAGTCTGGTAAAAGAACAACTATAGTTTATGAATATACAAACAGAGTCATGAAGATCATAGGGAGAACATCATCTACAAGGTCAGCGATTGACAAGCGTGGCTTTGAGAAAGATTATTGGCACGCAAAAATTCCAATGAAAAGTCGATTCAGCAAAACCTGAAGCGGTTGTGTAACCGTATCTCGCCATCGAGTTGTGTTGTGATACCAGCTATATGAAGAATAAATAGCAGTGCACAAAAGGAGATGCCTTGTCACACAATGGCTCACTTCAATGGCCTTTTCGTCTTCAATCCGTCACAATAATAGTTGTTTTTCTTAGGGTATCGAACCTATCAAAGCATTCTTATGATAATTCTTATTGTTATTATTGTTATTAGTTTTAGTATTGTCATTATTGTTGTTGTTATTTCTATTTTTATTATCCTGTTTATCATTATTATCAGTAATCATCATCACTATCATTATAGTATTATTATTATCATTATTATCTTATTTAATCATAATACTGACAGACTGAATTATACTATATGTACGGTATTTTCATTTCTAATACTACAACATAAACTAGAAAAAAGTTTCTTCTGAACTGCCTATTTCCGCTACCTCTGTTATGTTGACACTCTAAATGACAGCAATATATCAAATAAACCACCCGCCGATCTAGAGAAATAAATAAAATGTCAATTCACCTACACGTGTCAAGGTCCTTTACCTTATTATTAATAACTTAAACATTTTTGAAAGAACGACTCGGTAATGAGAGCAATCGAGTTAACAACGCCCCAAATGATCTAGCTTTGAGGACACTTACCGCACAGACTCGTCCCAAGTTTGGGTTGCTCAAGGACCAATGTGGTATTTCGAAAAGTCTAGGAGCAGAACTAAATTCATGGGCTTTGCTCTTGAACTCATGAATCTGGAAAGGCATGGGCGATGGCGAAATAACGATTAGATCT
>NW_028234425.1:16189494-16191994 GCF_977035675.1 Penaeus japonicus | reverse complement strand
TCAGGAGCGAGCAAGTGATTGACTAATTAAGCCTCTTTCTAAATCGTTTAACGGTAAGCTATTTTACCTTTGAAATGGAAAAAATATAAGTGCATTATCGTCCGAGTGCCATAGCGTTCGAGTTCTGACCTAAATGCAAAGATAAGCCTATTTTGGACCTCTGTTGAAAACGCATTGTGCTAATATTGAACATGTGGTGTGTCAGTCAACTGTGTTTGATTAAGAACTGTGCACTGGTTCGTAAGTAACGAACTTGAACCATATGAATATGAAATGAGTATCAGCTGGGTATGGAGGGAGTCATTTGTGATTAGATACGAGATGTGAGTCTAGCGTATGAACATGTGTGGGCGTGACACGCAAGATTTTGAAAATGTTGGCTGTGTGTCAAATCAGATTTGTTTTGTGATGGGCGGAACAAAAACAGAGAGAAAAGATTTTTTTTTTTTTTTTTTTTGCGAATGATTTCAAATATCTGATATATATTGGAGTTTTATACGAATTTCAGACTGTCAAATATTGTCAGCGGAACATCATGTCAATATCCGGCCAAATATTTTATTATTCTACTTTTGTTTATATTGCAAGAGTGTTAATGGAATTGGTCTAGTCTAAAGAGGGGGAAATGATTTGTCTTTTTAATTTCAGATACGTACTTATTCGGAAAAAAAAAAAATCTTAATGGAAAACGTAAATAGAAGAATAAAAGGAAATTCAATAACCAGGTTGAGACCGTGACGTTTCGAGTTTAACAACACTCCTCATCCGTCTCATTTTTATTTGATAATCATAGAAATCCTTTCCCAACATCTCCCCCCCCCCCAAGAAAAAAAAACACCTCCTTACATAATATATTACATTTGTTTGTATAATATTTATAAGACGGAGGAAGCATTTTACTGGGAAAGTGTAAGGGCGGATGTTCAGAGAGAGAGAGAGAGAGAAAGAGATAGGTAGATGGATATAGATATAGATATGCATATACTGTGTGTGTGTGTGTGTGTGTATGAGTGTATGTGTGTGTGTCTGTGTGTGTATGTGTGTGTGTGTGTGTGTGCAAGGGGGAAGGCACTGATTTGGATTGATAGCAATAATCCTATTAGACAAAACATAACCCTGATTTAACATTCATCACGTACAACCCGTCCGGGACGCATTTCGCCAGGCCACGGAAGCGTTTCAATCAAAATATCTGGAAAGCGTAATGTAAACAACTTTCATATTTTAGGACTTTACATATTATATTGATATTGCTAAAGTTGGCCAGAGATCCGGTCACCAAGCAAGACCAAGTTTAGTCTAGTTTGATGCACAATCGATGCAAATTGCACTTGAATAATGCTGTTAGATTCTGTTTCTCTGACCTGCAAGTACCGACATCATTAAATTACAGATTACGTTGGAGCGTCGCGTTCTTATTAATGGAATAAGGCAGGACAGGGGGCGGTAGGGTCCTACCCATTTACTCATCGTTTATGCAAATGAAGTTATCTCCTGAATGAAGCTGGAGTTAGATATCACGTCGGTGACAGGAGTGTTAGTCATTTATCATACAGGAATATTATGGTGCTCCTGACTATTAAGAGGGCGTAATTTCAAGCATTATCCTGAAATTACCTGTCGAGAAAAGGCAGAAACAAAGACTTTATTCTTCACAAGCTCATAAGAACATGGTTGACTGTGTGGGTTTATGGTTGTCAGAACTATTTATTTTTATTTATTTATTTTTTTTTTTCATTAGGAGGATGATATTCTGAGATCTTTCGCTATTGTGGTTGCATAAAAACGGATGCATCGGATCGTTATTACTGTTATCCTCTGTATTGTTGTTGTGCTCTTTTAGCCTAATCATGATGTTCAGATTAATCAGAATGATATCGCAACTGTAGCAGCATTTTTTCGGAATAATGTGAGTAGCTTGATTACCAGGAAAGATGGGTTGATTTGGAATCGGTTGTCGAATGTTGTGCAATTACGACCTAAGCGTTTCGATAGCCTATTGTCTTTCTTTTGTTTACACACACATACGTATACATGTGTGTGTATATAATTCTGTGTGTGTATGTGTGTGTGTGTGTTTATATATATATATATATATATATATATATATATATATATATATATATATATATATATATATATATATATATATATATATGTATGTGTGTGTGTGTGTGTGTGTGTGTTTATATATATATATATATATAATATATATATATATATATTATATATATATATTTGTGATGGTGTTGTGTGTGTGTGTGTGTGTGTGTGTGTGTGTGTGTGTGTGTGTGTGTGTGTGTGTGTGTGTGTGTGTGTGTGTGTGTGTGTGTGTGTGTGCGTAAGAGGCTACTAAGATATGGATCAGTTAGGTGTTATCAAGAATAGTGCAGGGAATATCTTGCATAAGGATGGTGACACCAACCGACGGTGGGTAGGATTATAAACATCTTTTAAACTCGGAAAACGAAAGAGGTGCATTGGATTAAATATTGTAGAT
>NW_028234425.1:16144494-16146994 GCF_977035675.1 Penaeus japonicus | reverse complement strand
ATAGTAACAGTCACTTGTATTATTCACACATCGCAACAGACTACTTACTTATTATTTCTCCACATATTCTCCCCCCTTCTTTATATCTATTTAAACAATTCTAATATCTAGCTCGCTAACCTATTATAACTACTCTCCCTGGGGGACGGTTTCTGTTATTTGATTAACAGTCTGGCTGTAAAGAGGGAACGCAGCTTTTTACGCTGTAACTATTTTAATTGCATTATTTACTGCCTGGCAATAATGTACAATATTCTTTATATACATTTTCTCTTTTCGTTAAAGAACCATATTATTTACGTTGACTCCGCATAATTGAATCCTTATTACTTGAGAGTTTCAGTTTCGTCATCTTATTTTTACACTCAGGAACGTAAATATATAAGGTCATAATTATAAGACTGGTTGAGAGTAGGAAGATGGGAAGAGAGGGGAAGTAAGGGAAAAAGATGGGAAGAGAAGGAGGCAAGGGACGAGGAAAGAAAGGGGAGGGAGAAAAGGGAAAAGGATGGGAAGGGAAGGGAAGTTAGGGAAAAAAGAAGGGTAGGGGAGGAGGCGAGGTTAAAGGAAGGGAATGGGAGGGAGGCAAGGGGAAAGGATGGGAAGGGGAAGCCAGGACTAAGGTAGGGGATGGAGGCGAGGGGAAAGGTAGACCAGGGGGAAGGAAGGGTAGGGAGGCGAGGGGAAAGGAAGGGGAGGGAGGCGAGGGGAAAGGAAGGGGAGGGAGGCGAGGGGAAAGGAAGGGGAGGGAACCGAGGAGAAAGGAAGGGGAGGGAGGCGTGGGGGAAGTGGAGGAAAGCGAGGGGAAAGGTAGAGGGAGGAGGCGAGGGGAAAAGCGAGGGAAAAGGAAGAGGGAGGGGAAATGGAGGGGAGGGAGGCGAAGGGAAAGGAAGGGGAGGAAAGCGAGGAGAAAGGAAGGGTAGAGAGGGGAGGGAGGCGAGGGGAAAGGAAGGGGAGGGAGGAAAGGGGAAAGGAAGGGGGGAGAGGCGAGGGGAAAGGAAAGGGAGGGAGGCGAGGGGAAAGGTAAAGGAAGGAGGCGAGGGGAAAGGAAGGGGAGGAAGGCGAGGAGAAAGAAAGGGTAGAGAGGGAAGGGAGGCGAGGGGAAGGGTAGAGGAATGAGGCGAGGGGAAAGGAAGGGGAGGGAGGCGAGGGGAAAGGAAGGGGAGGGAGGCGAGGGGAAAGGAAGGGGAGGGAGGCGAGGGGAAAGGAAGGGGAGGGAGGCGAGGGGAAAGGAAGGGGAGGGAGGCGAGGGGAAAGGAAGGGGAGGGAGGCGAGGGGAAAGGTAAAGGAATGAGGCGAGGGGAAAGGAAGGGGAGGAAGGCGAGGAGAAAGAAAGGGTAGAGAGGGAAGGGAGGCGAGGGGAAAGGTAAAGGAATGAGGCGAGGGGAAAGGAAGAGGAGGGAGGCGAGGGAAAAGAAAGGGGAGGGAGGCGAGGGGAAAGGTAGGGGAGGGAGGTGAGGAGAAAGGAAGGGGAGGGAAGCAAGGAGAAAGGAAGAGGAGGGAAGCGAGGAGAAAGGAAGGGGAAGGAAGGGAGGAGAAAGGAAGGGGAGAGAAGCAAGGAGAAAGGAAGAGGAGGGAAGCGAGGAGAAAGGGAGGAGAAAGGAAGGGGAGGGAAGCAAGGAGAAAGGAAGAGGAGGGAAGCGAGGAGAAAGGAAGGGGAAGGAAGGGAGGAGAAAGGAAGGGGAGGGAAGGGAGGAGAAAGGAAGGGGAGGGAAGCAAGGAGAAAGGAAGAGGAGGGAAGCGAGGAGAAAGGAAGGGGAGGGAAGGGAGGAGAAAGGAAGGGGAGGGAAGCGAGGAGAAAGGAAGGGGAGGGAAGCGAGGAGAAAGGAAGGGGAGGGAAGCGAGGAGAAAGGAAGGGGAGGGAAGCGAGGAGAAAGGAAGGGGAGGGAAGCGAGGAGAAAGGAAGGGGAGGGAAGCGAGGAGAAAGGAAGGGGAGGGAAGCGAGGAGAAAGGAAGGGGAGGGAAGCGAGGAGAAAGGAAGGGAAGGGAGAAGGAAAAGGAAGGGGAGGGAAGCGAGGAGAAGGAAGGGAGGAAGGGAGAAGGAAGGGGAGGGAAGCGAGGAGAAAGGAAGGGGAGGGAAGCGAGGAGAAAGGAAGCGAAGGAAAGCGAGGAGAAAGGAAGGGAAGGGAAGCGAGGAGAAAGGAAGGGGAGGGAAGCGAGGAGAAAGGAAGGGGAGGGAAGCGAGGAGAAAGGAAGGGGAGGGAAGCGAGGAGAAAGGAAGGGGAGGGAAGGGAGGAGAAAGGAAGGGGAGGGAAGGGAAGGGAAGCGAGGAGAAAGGAAGGGGAGGGAAGCGAGGAGAAAGGAAGGGAAGGGAAGCGAGGAGAAAGGAAGGGGAGGGAAGCGAGGAGAAAGGAAGGGGAGGGAAGCGAGGAGAAAGGAAGGGGAGGGAAGCGAGGAGAAAGGAAGGGGAGGGAAGCGAGGAGAAAGGAAGGGGAGGGAAGGGAGGAGAAAGGAAGGGGAGGGAAGGGAGGAGAAAGGAAGGGGAGGGAAGGGAGGAGAA
>NW_028234425.1:16131994-16134494 GCF_977035675.1 Penaeus japonicus | reverse complement strand
ACAGTGGATCATCTTTCTCCATCGCGCTCGGTCTTCTGCGCATTCCTCAGTCACACCTACTGCTTCCATGTCTTACTTTATAGCATCCATATATCTTCTCTTTGGTCTCCCTCTCTTCCCCCTTCTGGGTACCTCCATATCCAGCATCCTCTTCCCCATATAATTCTCATCCCTCCTCCTCACATGGCCAAACCACCTCAGTCTTGCTTCCTGTGCCTTTTCCCAAATTGCTGCACAGATGTAGTCCCTCTAATATATTTATTTTGGATTTTATCTACCCTCGTCACACCCAGAGAAAATCTTAACTTTCCATCTTCCGCTTCCTGCCTCTTTGCCATTGGAATGGGTTCTACACCGTACAGCATGGCAGGATAAACTACTGTTTTATAAATTTTCCCTTTAGTTCTTGTAGACACCCTCCTGTCACACATCACTGCTGCAGTCTTCCTCCATCCATTCCAGACTGCTTGCACTCTCTTCTTTATTTCCCTACTGCAGTCTCCATTGCTTTGCACTGTTGACCCCAAGTACCTGAATTCCTCTATCTTTGCCACCTGCCCCCCTTGTAGCCTTATTGACTCCTCACCACCTCCATTCAGACACATGTACTCAGTCTTGGTCCTGCTCACTTTCAGTCCCCTCCTCTCTAGTGCATACCTCCATCTTTCTAGCTCTGTCTCCATTTCCACTTGGGTTTTGGAACATATTACAAGATCATCAGCAAACAATATAGTTTGTAGGGCTTCCCGTCTTACCCCATCAGTCAGTCTTTCCATGATAATCGCAAATAGGAAAGGCTCAGAGCCAATCCCTGGTGAAGTCCAATCCCCACCCCAAAACCTTCTGTCTTTCCAGCTGTGCACCTTACTGTTCTTATGTTATTTTCATACATGTCCTTCACCACCCTCACATACCTTTCTGGTACTCCCGAGCTCCTCAAGCAATACCATAGCTCTTCTCTCAGAACCCAATCGTAAGCCTTCTCTAAATCAATAAACACACAATGCAGCTCCCTCTGTCCTTCCCTGTACTTTTCCATCAACATCCTAAGGGCAAAAATTGCATCTGTTGTGCTTCTCCCTGCCTTGAATCCAAATTTTTTTTCACTGATCCTCACAACTCTGCACAGTCTTGCTTCTACAACTCCTTCCCATATTTTCATTGCATGGCACGATAGGCTTATCCCCCTATAGTTACAACAATTTTGTACATCGCCCTTGTTCTTAAAAATTGGCACTAACACATTTTTTCTCCATTTATCTGGCATCCTCCCTCTTTCCAATATCTCATTGAACAGTCTAGTTAACCAACCCACTGCCATCTCCCCTAAGCTCTTCCATGCTTTCACAGGTGTCTTATCTGGGTCTACTGATTTGCCCCCTTAATCTTCCTCAAGGCCTTCATCACCTCTTCTTTGTTGATCCTTGGTACTTCCTGATTTAGCTCCTCCACCTCTTCTAACCTTCTTTCCCTTTCATTTTCAATGTTCATGAGGTCCTCAAAGTATTCCTTCCATCTGTAATTCATGCTTCCTGACAATGTATATTTTTTTCTTAGCATCACATGATTAATTCAGTTATAAAAGCCATGTAACAAAAGACATACATTACACATATACAACATTATCATAGCAAAGTACATTTAAAAAATACATTTTTTCTGGACTCAAGAAGAACTTGAAGCTCTGTTCTTCAGCCATAACTGTCAAAGTCCAAGTTTGTGTCATTTTACTAGTTTACACAGGTAGGGAAAATATAAGTAAGGATAAGGACATTTTGACAATGGAGAATGCAGGATAGTTATACCTAATGATATCAGACGTCTAACCAAGTACTCAAATGTTATTTTCAAGAAGAAAAATAAATGGTTGAATTCTCTGGCCCCTGAGTGACAAAGGTGTTTAGCATTGATAAAAAAAATAATAATAATAATAAAAAGTAAGAGAGTACAAACAATTAACAATGCATGAGGAAGTTCAAAATCAGATCTGCACTTCCTGTCACATCACTATACATAAGAAAACTGTATATTTTTTGCTCATTCTTCATAAAAATATGTTCATCATTTTTTGACAAATTAGAAACATGATGCCTTTGAAAAATAAAAGCAAAAGTTATTTCATCTTTCCTATAGCATATTAGCAGAAATTCATGCGTCTTTCTGAGTTCTTGATTCAGCTGCATGTATTCAAACCTCTCTAGTATTTAAATCTTACTCCATTTACTGCAAGATCAATGTTATTTCAATATGGTATGTCTTTTTAATTGCCAATGTCATGGGTTGTGATGTAGCTCAGTTAGTTCTAAACTAGTTAGCCAGTTAAATCATCAAGAAACTCCATTTTGACAGCATATGCAGTCTTTTTGTTTGGAACTAATGCCCAACTTGGAGGTTCCATTTGATTTATCCCACTGACTATATAAAGTCTTATTGTACTGTACTAATTTTGGAGACAACATTTGTAGCATACTTACTGGTCACCTTATAGCAACCCTGGCAT
>NW_028234425.1:16111994-16121994 GCF_977035675.1 Penaeus japonicus | reverse complement strand
GTTCCCTATACCTTGAATGGTACCTGTTAGGCATAAAGTCCTTTTTTATGGCCACTCCAGCTGATGTCCTTTTGCTTGTTTTAGCTCATTGTACCTTTTTCATGTAGATCATAACTTGTTGTATACCTAGGTATATTATTTCATGTTAGATTTATTGTCTGCCTTATAGCTGTTTTGTTTTATTTGAAAGGGCAACCAGATGCAAATGTAGGAGTCTGTTTCTCTCATTTTATTTTGGCTAAATATTTATAGCCTGCCAGGTGATTCATTGACATGGGTTTTAGGCTTAGATATCAGTTTGGTGTTAACTTAGGGTTACAAGCATTAGGGAATTTCTGAAATTAGCCATCTAATTCTGTGTATGTCAGGATCTTTACCTATATATACTCTTCTGTATAGGACTTTCTTCGTGTCTGCCTATGTACATGACAATTTATGTGTCTGTGTCTTTGCATATATATAAAGCTACAAATATAACTGCATTACTGCGGTATACATCTATCTCTGTTTGTCTTCTTATCAGTCAGTCTGTTTCTCTGTTGGGCATTTTCTTCTCTCCCTTGTTATTTGCCTCATTCTAGTCTCCCTCACTTTCCTCATGCTCTCCTTCTATCACCTGCCATTCCCCTTCTTTATCTTTTCTACTTCAGCCTCATCCTTGTCATTGTTTTGTGCTTGTGTGTGTGTGTTTGTGTGTGTGCAGATGTGATGGTCTTACAAAATGGTATTATTTATTCATCATTATCAACCTTGTCATCATTATTGATGATATTAGCATTGATACATTTTTATTTTATCCCCCTTGTTTTCATGTAGTTCTTGGTGGTAATATTGTTAATATTGGAATTCTTGTTTATGGTGTTATTATTAGTTCTGTTATTTTTGGTTTATTTCAACACACATTATTACATTATCATTACGTGTGATTAGTATTTCCGTAACAAGAAGCATCACTATCTCTATGAAGAATTATATTTATGATCATTATTATAGTTATTCTGGTTATTCTGATGTTCCTTTTTATGTACTTCATATTGTTATTGGTATTTTCATAACTTTTTTTTTATAATTATTTTATTGAATTATTATTATTACAAGGATTTTTTTCTTGTGACTGTAATTGTAATTCTTTTAAGGTTGATGACAGTAATGTTAGTATTAATGTTGATGCTAGTGGCACTATTGCTGTCATTTTTATTCCATGATGGGTATTTCTCTCAGGTTTGGATCACTTTTGTATTATATTTTTCCTTTAGTTGAAGTTAACACATTGCCTACGGGTGTCATGACATACAAGTTGGCACTGAATAGGCCTAAAAGATGGAAGTCAATGTGTACATGACACAACATTGGGATCTGCTTATAGTTGAAGTGCCCACACAGTCATAAAGTATTATGGCTGTAACTGCGCTAGCTCCAGAGCTACAGGGTTCCAAAGTCAGCCTAAACCCACATTTTATGATGGATTTATGGAAAAATATTGTTTGGGCTAGCTAGTCTGTGCTACCCGGAGGTTGGAGAAAACCCTTTCCCCGTCCCTCTTATTTTTTAGCTGGTGTCGTAGACTGCCTGCCCTGACGACCACTTAGGTTGTTAGGCACCCCTTCCGCAATGGGTTAGACTATTTTTCTTGCATTTGCGTAACTAGGCCATCATATCAAAAGCTATTTAGTAGCACTTTGCCAATATATCATATATATATATATAAGCTCCTATATCAAATCTTAAGTCTAGAAAATTATAGAAAAACAGAGATCTTAAGATGCCCAGCCCAAGCTGAACATCTTAATGAATATTTAAATATAGATCTTATTTTATTAAATATATTAATGATAGTATAGCAATAGATAGACAGATTGATTTTATGTAATTAATGAGTGTAGTTTATCATTATTTGTTTTTGAATTCATCAGTTATTTTTATTTATGTAGTCAGATTCCCAGTCACATATCAAAAATATTTACTAGCTGCAGAAAAGAACAGAATACCTTTAGGTTGTTTGTGATAGTTATTACCTGTAGTTCCTCTAACACAGCACTGTCATTACTTCATACAGACAACATGACACAACAATGGGACATATCCTTTGTATCACCAATGAACACTTCAACCATGAACTTTTCATCTAAAACCCCAAATATATTAGAATCATTAGTGAGAATGTCATGCAAAAGGTTGGGGCATAGGGAAGCAGATTTCATCAAAGTTGGCTGAAAGTTGGAATGAAATGGCATATATGGGAAGATGTCATGAGATGAGTTTCAAAGTGAGTCTGGAGAGCATTGGTAGACGTTGGAAAATCAAAGGAAGGCCATATTGGATTAATATATTATAAAGAGATATCCTTTGTTCTTAAAGAAAGTGACTAATGCAATGAATATGGAAAACAAGAAAGAAACTTAAGATGATCCTCTCATGCATAAGAATGATTATCCAGATAGCTCACCTGGCCCTTGTAACCCCAAGGTTGAAATTGCATGTTCACATTTTATATCGGCAGTGTTTGCTTTGCAGGATAAACTCATTATTTCTTATCACTTGTTTACCAGTAGGAATTGAGAGAGTGAGACTCATCAATGTGACATATTAGATAAGCCAAACTTCAGATGATATTGCAAATTTGTATACATATTATTAACCAATATATATGGACTTTCTAGAACAGACCTTTGTGAAATCAGGTTTCATGAAAGGGAAGGAAGAGTACCATAGTCCTCTTGGAAGCTGAATTGAAGTCATTTTGTTTTTGATAACCTGTATGCTATGGAGACCTTGGAGTAAAGAGTTATAGAACTAGCACATAAGAGTAATCATTATTCATTCTTTAAGAAATTAACATTTGAATCTTTGAATGCACTTTGATGTTCTTAACTGAACAAATCAACAAATTCTCTTTATATAATTGTAACTGTTATAGAAGTATGAATAAGACCTTGATAGAGCATTTATTCTCTGTGCATACAAATAAGTACAAAGTGGTGCATCTCAAATAGGCCAGTGACCCTGAGGTAGTGTTTTTGTAAATGATGTTAATGACCTTGAGACATACTTGATGAAATTTCTACATATTTATTACTCATGATATTAGACCATATAGAGTATTTCTGTAGCCTTCCCACACTTTCCTTTTTTCCTTTTTTCTTTTTTATTTACCTTTCTCTCTCTATCTTTGTCTTTGTCTTTGTCTTGTTCTCAATTCTTCTTCCTCTTTTTTTTCTGTCATTTTAATCATTATTCCCCATCTTTTTAATCTTTCTCCCTTGTCCCTTGTTTTCCATCATTTATCTTCCTTTTTCCCTTCTTTTTCATCCTTGCCCCTTCTTCTTCCTCTTTGTCTCCCATCCTTCCTCTGTTTTATGTTATTTTATTCATTTTTTTTAAAGAGTTTTAATTTATTTCACATATTCTTTTTTTTCATTAATTTAGCTGTTTGGTCATCCATGAAAACATTTCAGTCTCTAGTCTATATTCATGGCGCATTTGTGCATGCATACCCACGTGTGTGCCCCTGAGGCGGTGACTTTATTTATACAAAATAAAGGGGATGTTTTATAGCTTTTTATCATGATACCACATGTATATTTATATATTATGTTTTTAGTTACATCATGTTAAAGTATATATTTTCATATATGTTTTCTTTTGTGTATGACAAGTAGGATGGTAAGATGAACTCATTGTAGATAGGTGTCATGACGTACATAGTGCAGGAGCTTTGACCTGATGACGGGCATCATAACATTGGGGATTTTTGGATCACAGTGCTATTTTATTGTGCTATTAGTGAGGAGTAAGTGATGATGACTTGCAGTCATAATCACTATAATTACTGTAATATTAAGCAAACTTAGCATCCGAAACTTAGATGGCACCACTTTCTTCTTGCACTAGCAGGAGAGAAGGCCTTGAATGGCACTCATCCATGGTCTCTAGTAAGCACTATCTTTATGGAACGCATTACCGACATCTTTCTCTAAAGTACCACCGATGAAGGATATGCTGGCTGAACGAGAAGAGGAAGGTGACTTAAAACAAACACAGTATCTACATTGTGCCCCTGTGCCAATAGGGATGCCTTTTACTGTGGCACTCACAGTCATAAGCACAGGTCTCCTACCTCTTCCCTACTTCTTCATATTATCTTCATTGTAGATGGTTATATTTTTCGTATTCGTTCATAATAGTACACGAATATGAAAAAATAAAGTTGCTTATTGTACTCCCATAAAACAGCAATACTTCCATCACACTGAGTCTAGAGAAAATAATGAGCTGATATGGATCCTATACTACAATATTAGTCAACTGCAACATTGATGGAGCCTGTCATATGACATATATGTCTCTCAATACAGTAAATCACACAAAATTTAAAATGCAAAAGTGGCTCTAGTTTTACAAGAAAGTGACTGAAAGAGAGTGAGAAATTTTAAAGTATGTTACATAAAGCTTCCTGGCTCTGAAATAAAACCAATCCTGGACTAAGCAAGCAAATCTATTCCCCTCCGCAATGGGTTAAGAATGGAGAAGTTTCATTTTGCTACAAACCCTTTGCATGAAATATGTATAGTTATTTATTTGATTATTTATTTGTATATTTTGTACATTTCTTTATATATTAACATGTTTTCATATTTGTTTGTTTGTACATTAATTATATATATGTAGATATTTATGTATTTATTTATTTGTATATATACTTTTTTTTTTTCTTTTTATACTCTAAAATAGTTCTTAAAATGTGTAAAAGTTACATCAATCCAAGATATATTGTATTTTGGTGCAGAATTTGGGGATTATTTGTATTATCTTAAAGGAATGTCTTTGTATATATGATATGATAACAGATTTTATGTAGTGTGGTTACCTAAATATGTCTTGTGTAAATTTATTCTTAGATAAACAAGAAGTTCATTGGTATTAATCAGTAAAAAAATAATATTTACGATTATGATATTTCTGAATTTTATTTATCTCTTTTTCTAGTAGTTTCATTATTCATTTATCTAATTTATTCACCCTTCACTTGATAACAGGTGTGGGGGGACCATGGGAGCTGTAGTTACGTGTCCCTTGGAAGTGGTGAAGACGAGGCTACAGTCATCCACCTTTGGCATCATGAACAACCTGCCTCCACCTGCAGCACAGCAACGAGGCTCTACTACATGTACAACCCTACCCCCCATCCACAGTCGGGGAGGTAACACACGGCGTCTGTGTACCAGCGCCATCAAGACCGGCACACAAGTTGTACACCTATCGCAGCAGCTTCCCAATCCACGACCTCATACGTTGTCGCTCTTCCATTGCCTGAAGTAAGAGTCTTTTTTTTTCTTCTTCTTCTTTTTTTCTCTCATTCCTTCTTTGTCTTGTCCCCCTCTCTCCACCCCATCTCTCTCCCTTCCTCTTACTCTTCTCCCCCCCCCCCCCCTCCTTCCCTCATCTCTTTTTCCTCCTGTCTCTTTCTCTTCTCTCTTTTCTCTTCATTCCTCTCATTTCCCTCTTCCCTCTCCTCTCTTCTCTTCTCTTCTCTTCTCTCTTTTCTCTCTTTTCTCACTCTCCCCTCTCTTTCCTTGCTCTTCCTTCTTTTTCCTTTCTCTCCTCTCTCTTTCATCACTCTCCACTCTCTTTCATCACTCTCCTCTCTCATTCCTCTCATTTCTTGCTATCCTCTCTCTCTTTTCACTCTTTCCTTTCCTTCTATCTTTCTTCTCTCTCCTCTTTCTTTCCTGTCTTCTCACTTTTTCCTCTCGCTCCTCAAGCTTTCCTCTCTCTTTCCTGTCTTCTCACTTTTTCCTCTCGCTCCTCAAGCTTTCCTCTGTCTTTCCTATCTCTCTTCTCTCTTTCCTATCTCTCTTCTCTCTTTCCTCCTTCTCCCCCTGCCCCCTCCTTACTGTCACTTTTCTCACACCTCCTCATTCCATTAAATATAGATTTAAGGCAAGAGTTAGGTCAGCAGATGACCTTAGTCCTAGTATTTCTTTTACTGGTCTACTGGCAAGTTGCCATTATATATCTCAGTTGCCCCTATTTCTTTCTGGACTGTCTATACCAAGATACTCTTAGTGCTTCTAGACTAAAAGTGGGATGTCAATATTAAAGACACATTAGTTTTATGGTGCCTCTGTATGAGTACATTGAGTTTAACATTTCATTGATGTTACCATTTCATATACTGAACACATGGATGATACTTCCATAACATGGTGTAACAGGAAAATTCAATTTGATGGGAAGATGATGGTTTGCCAAAATACTGGTTCAGATGTCATCCTATGTATGTCAAAATAAAAGATGTATAAATAACATTTATATTTCTTACTTTAGAAATAGGGCTATGAAATCCCCAGTCAGTGCTTCTCTTTAGTTTATATAATTACTGACAGAGAAATTAAACAAGTTTTTATCATCTGATGTAATTGGCTCTCCGTCAGTGCAGTTATTTTTTAACCTTTGTTTCATATAAAGTAGGTGTAAATAGTTCTCACAAACATTGATATAATTAACAGGTAAAAACAATTTTAAGAAGAGTAAACACTTGAGACAAATAAGTTTAGCAAAGGACGTTGATAAACAAGAAGCCAGAGTTTTTGCCCACATGTTCTTTATGTCATCTTATCCTTGCCATACTTTCCGTAGGTAATTGACTTCCTGACTTTGTTTGCACCATGAGCACCTTAGAGCATTCTCTTGGCTCTATGCCTAAGGACGTGCGTTTGGCCTTCTACTCAGACAGTGCTTGCCATGCCTCATGTAGCTATTTTTACCTGTTGTGAAGTAACAATCTCTTTTTGGTGGAAAGTCTCCCTTTGATGGCACTGGATATTCCAGGATCATTAGAGTGCTCTAACCCAAGTGTAATGGTGACTCAAACATTATTGGCAAATAGTCGAAGTGGTTTCTTTTCCAATAACCAAAACCATATCCAGAAGAAAAGAGATACTCAAACATACACTGAAGATATCATTCATAATCATTTGAAAGGTTACAAAATCAGCAAACAAACGGAACCACATCCTGTGGACACTGGGAAAGAAGACATTTATCTGGGTTTGAAGAGTTAAAATGATAGCTGTAGATAGGAATTCTGCTAATGCTATTTTAATTCAAGGTCAGTGTTGTTGCAAATTAACAGAAAGTCAGAATTTACTGCTTTAACTATGTGAACAATTGTATTTCCCCCTTTCTTTCTCTTCCATTCTGTGTCAGGATGATTTTGATTTGATGATGGAAATCCATTGCCAAAAAATATGAACCAGTATGAATTATCCATCTTGCCATTACAAATCTTCAATAAGTTATCAAAGAGAAATGTTTCAAGTTTTTTTTTTTTCTCTTTTTCTATTTTTCTTTTTTTTGTATTTGATTCAACCTTTATTTTTACCAGAGGCTTTTCTACAATACATTCCATTAGATAAAACATGAGAATTGCTGGCAGTTTTGGAACATGTGTTCTTGTGTTTGTATTTGTTTCATTGAATTAAATTAGGAGAACAAAATCAAGATACACGCACACTCATGCACATGCATACCCACACCCACGTGCACACACACGCGCACACACACGCGCACACACACGCGCACACACACACACACACACACACACACACACACACACACACACACACACACACACACACACACACACATGTACCCATCCTTCACCACCTACCCCATCCCTCTCCACCTACCCCACCCCTCTCCACCTACCCCACCCCTCTCCACCTACCCCACCCCTCTCCACCTACCCCACCCCTCTCCACCTACCCCACCCCTCTCCACCTACCCCACCCCTCTCCACCTACCCCATCCATCTCCACCTACCCCACCCCTCTCCACCAACCCCATCCATCTCCACCTACCCCACCCCTCTTACCACCTACCCCTACCCTTCACATCCACCCACCCCTCTCCACCCACCCCACCCCTCTTTTCACCTACCCCTACCCTTCACATCCACCCACCCCTCTCCACCTACCCCACCCCTCTTTTCACCTACCCCTACCCTTCACATCCACCCACCCCTA
This sequence comes from Penaeus japonicus, assembly GCF_977035675.1. Lineage (NCBI taxonomy): Eukaryota > Metazoa > Arthropoda > Malacostraca > Decapoda > Penaeidae > Penaeus > Penaeus japonicus. The sequence continues at coordinate 16,113,967 of NW_028234425.1, read as the reverse complement.
CCCTTCACATCCACCCACCCCTACCCTTCACATCCACCCACCCCTACCCCTACATCCACCCACCCCACCCCTCACATCCACATCTTTGCATCTACTATGACTTGCCAGTAATAAGTTTTGTTTGTATTTCCCATCATTCTAGATACATCGTGGAGGTTGAAGGTCCACGTGCGCTGTTTCGGGGTCTTGGGCCCAACTTGGTGGGCGTGGCACCATCCCGTGCTATATACTTCTGTTCCTATTCACAAATGAAGAAATTCCTTAACACTCACCTCAGCTCATCTGATACCCCTATTGTGCATATCCTCTCTGCCTCATGGGCTGGTAAGTACCTCTTTTTTTTTTTTTTTCTCTTGTCTTGTGCTTGAAAGTAGTAGCTCAAAATTGAAGGTTTCCTCTGTGGAGTGTTGAATAAAGGTCACGTGAGGAAAGTGTAATGGTTAGAAATTACCAATTTTACAATGGCAGATATGTAATTGAAAATTTGCCATATTTTCCTTTAAGGTAATCGAAACATCGATGACATAACTTCAATTGTAAAATATCAGTCTCATTCACTCTTTTTCGAGTAATGTTGCCAATAACTTCCAAGCTGTGCAGCTGATTAGTAACATGGAAGCAAATTGGTTTTGGCAGGGGTGGTTCCTAGACAGGATAGCACGCTCATTGTTGTCAGGGTAGGGTAGTTCAAGGTCTTAGCTTTCACCTCCCTCCCCTCACACTTTCCGGTTCTCCGTCCATTTTAGTAACAAAGTCGGTTTTATAAAGAAAGTAGATAAAGGTATGAATGAGACTAAGTAACTTCAGAACTTAAGAGAGCTCTGCACTTGTCATAATGAACTCCTGCATCTTTCGCATGAAGAAAGGTCAATGTGACGGGAGAAGCAATGCCCTCTCCCCATTCGCAAAATCCTGACCTACATTCATGTTGTGTTGTGTGCTTTAAGTTTCGCAAAACTGCTGCACGGGCAATCAAGAAACCTCAGCCATATTTTTTTACGTTCGTTCTTTTAAGAGGATTAAAAGTATATAGCGCATTGAGTATTATTTGCCATTAGCGCTAATTAGTGTTAAATACACCAAAGGTTCACATGTTCTCTCTGAACCCGAACGAGTAATATGTCTGAAGAATAGTGTCCGGTGGCTGTCTTCGGTAATGTGATAACATTCAGATGTGTGTATGTATGTCTATCTATGTATGTATGCATGTATATATGAATGTATTTATGTATGCGTGCATACGCTAAAACATTCTACACATTGGCAAAGTCAAACTAGTATACAGTCAAGAAATTATTTTCGAAATGATGCCGTTTATATAAGCGAGTGCCTGCAAAATATCGAATTACATTATTGCGAAACAAGAATTATAAGTTTTTGTGTTGTTAATGTCTATGCTTGCGTTTGTTTGCGTGTATGCACCCGTTAATTTATATAGTGTTGGCATATAAATATCTTTGGCCAGTAGCAGTTTGGCTCACCTACACTAACGGTGGCGCAGTAGTGGGGCGTAGGTAGTCACTCAAAAGTGCCACCGATGGATGACCTTGACTCGTGCCAGAGTTGCAGGGCCGGGGGCTCTACCCTCAGTGGAAAATAAACCCTTAGTTCGTTGGTCGTTTTAGCTTTCTTCAGGAAATGATAAACCTCGTTTATCTATGTCATTTATTACTTGCCATTGTTGGAACTTTGTCCTCATGAAGAGAATAATTACGGTTGTTGTACCACTTTGAAAGTAATTATATATGATGAACATACATATAGCACGTATGTGTGCCTCCCGTACAGTACCGAACTACTCCATTCGTTTAAATCGCGATGCATTTTCCATTCAGTGTTTTGCTTTTCCTCAGAGCCGGTTGACAAACAATTCCACCCGTAGATGGCCATCTTTAAAGTTTTAAGTTCGAGATCATTATATTACAAAAAATAAAGATGGTTGCCTTGCCAAGAATGTCCCAGCTGGCAACTAG
>NW_028234425.1:16094494-16096994 GCF_977035675.1 Penaeus japonicus | reverse complement strand
TTGATATCATGTCCCCAGCGGCAAGTGCTGCCACCACAAGACATGATATCATCTCACCCAGCATTAATATGTCAATATTTATCAGTAACTTCTTGCACAAATATTGGTCATCTTGTATGAACTCCAATGTAACATACTGCTGGTTCCATGAAATAATGTTTGTGATATATGATATCTAATATATATTACTGAATACCTTATGGTGAAGGATAATTGGAAAAAATTAGTTTCTTACTGAAAATGGTGTCCTTTTTCATTCTCTTCTCTTGTCTTACATTTATTACTTTTCTTTTATTCTTTTCCTTTTTTTTTTACTTGATATTTTTTTAGTTTCTAGTCGCACAGAGATGTGGCTGTGAATGTGACATAGGATAATAATACTTAAGTGATAGAGTATTAGGAATTAAAATTGTTCTGAAATTGTGTGGCATACTTTAACATGTCAATATTTTTTCCATACTGTTCAGTGTCACTGTTTAAAACTAAAACAAGAATTTTGGTTTACTGCAAAAGAAAAAAGGAAAGAAGTTGAAATACATTGGTTGTGATATCAAATAAAAGCATATTTAAGTACCGCTTTTCAGCAGCTCAAATATATACATTCTGATTGTCATGTGGTTTGAGATAGATGAAGTCATGTGAATAATTCATTCACATACCTCTATATTGTCCTATTTTTATCATAAGTCATTTTCCAAGAGAAGCAATCAAGGGAGCATTGTACAACCCCAGAAGTGGAGAGTAATATTTAAGAAAACAAAATGATTCACCTACTAGTCTTGACATAATCAGGATGTTTATGTACAGGTGTATGATGCAAGGATGCAATTTTGTATTCTCACAAAGTATTCCTAGAACTCTTCTACTTATTTTCTGTATAATATGTATTGAATGCAATCATGTGTAGCCAATGAAGGAGTGTCTTAGTTACACATTTGTTACTTTGTTTGCTCAACAATGCAGGTGTAGTGATGATTCCAGATTAGGTTAGTTATTTATATTTGTGGCTTAACCACTAGGGCTTTGTTCTGGCTAACACAGATCTGACCTGCTCTTTGGAATCTAGCCCAATAGATACATGCTGCAGTAAATAGCACAAGCCTGCTTCAATATTTACAAGTATTGTATGTTTATGAAACCCTGCAGATTTGTTGAGATTTACTGTTTAGTCAAACTATTAGCTTCTGGTTAGCTTAAAGCTGGCTGGAAAGGTGGTTTCCATATAGTCTGCAGGACTATTGGTCCCAGTGAAATTTTGAAAAGGTCTATTACTGCAAGAGGATTTTCCTAGAGTTTAGGGATCCATTTGAAAGTGTTTTGTAATTATAAATCATTAGTTTGTACATATGTTAAAATTTTAATAATGCCAGAAAGGAAAGCTATGGAATTAGATATAGGTAATAAGTATGATATATATTTTTTTCTTTTTTTTTCTTTTTTTGTGGAATAGAAATGTGCATAGATACGTCCCTTTGCACATAGTTGTTGCACCAGATGATTAGCTCTTCCTCTACTATGTTGCCATTTTTTCAGCGGCCTATTCATTTTGGCTGGCACAAAAGGTATCTTGAAGGATACAAAGAGAGTGAGAGATTGAGACTGATATTGATTATTTGATGTAATGGTTCTAGCTATGCAGATCAAGAAAATTTTAATACATTTCCCTGGTGCATCACTGGTGTATTAAGAAGTGCAGCTATCTAAAATGCTCAGATGTTTTCCATAATGAATGTATGCTTAATTTCTCTCATTCTCTTCTCATTATTTTTTTTTTTTAAGTCTTGAAACATATTCATTTGGGTTGGGGTGCGGTGGGTGCATACTGTGTGAGTGTGGTTGTTTGTAGAGAGGGCATACTAGAGATTTAAAGTGAGTACATAAATAAGTATATGCATATGCAAGTATGCTCTCTCTCTCTCTCTCTCTCTCTCTCTCTCTCTCTCTCTCTCTCTCTCTCTCTCTCTCTCTCTCTCTCTCTCTCTCTCTTTCTCTCTTTCTCTTTCTCTTTCTCTTTCTCTTTCTCTTTCTCTTTCTCTTTCCTCTTCTTTCTTTTTTCTTCTTCTTTTCCTACTCTTTCTCTTTCTCTTTCCTCTTCTGCTCTTCTCTCTTCTCTCCCTCCTCTCTCTCTCTTTCTCTCTCTCCTCTCTTCTCTTCTCTTCTCTCTCTCTTTCTCTCTCTTTCTCTCTTCTCTCTCTTCTCTCTTCTCTCTTCTATCTTTGTTTCTCTTTCTCTTTCTCTTTCTCTTTCTCTTTCTCTTTCTCTTTCTCTTTCTCTTTCTCTTTCTCTCTCTCTCTCTCTCTCTCTCTCTCTCTCATAAGGAAAAAGGTGATATACTGTACGGTTATATTCAGACATTTTAATTTGTTTGGGCAGTTAGTATTTGAGAATGAATGCTGACATTTTTTCCTTGAATACTGATGGTGGCCCATGCATTGAGCCTTCTCCCAGGGAATTTAATGTTGGTTTGCTAACTGAACAACTTTATATGCAGAAATGATAC
>NW_028234425.1:16086994-16089494 GCF_977035675.1 Penaeus japonicus | reverse complement strand
GAAGGACCATTGCAGACAAAGTTGAGAAGGTTAGTGTGCACTAGGCTATATGAAATATTGAATAACGGTAATACTTGTGTAAATACACATGAAGTGAAGAGAAATGCAGTCATTGTAGTTTAGACAATACTTCTTTGGTTGTTTCATCTCATCTTTCTATATACATTGATGTGTTGGTTTATACGTGAATGTATTTTTCAGGTAAACAAAACAAAATGTGTGACTAATCAAGTAAACACACACGATGGTATTGTTCGAGAAACACACTTGAAGGCATTTATAATCTAAGTAAACACATGAAGTTAGTCCAAGTGAAGACGTAACAAAAGTGCGGCATGACAGTTATTATCGGCATATGGCTAAAATTCAAACATCCAATTTAAATACATTTAACACTAAAAAATGAGATAATAAGAAGCAAATCCGCTCTTGAGATCCCACTGGCGTGTTCCACTCAAACAAGAAAGGTTTAGATACAGTACGCGTCAAGGGTATTGTCGGAAGAGTCAATCACGAGTCGATCTTCGGCGCAGTTAGAATCTGTGAAGATCTTGTCACCAGAATTAAAGCCGAAGGAGATGGTACCAACATCCTGAAGCTATTAGAGAGAGAAAAAAAAGGAATATAATAGATACAGAGAGTGGCTATAAGAAATACCAGAGAATGGTATCTTTCTGTAACTGGTCATTAAATGGAGAAAATTGATATACCCGCAGATATCACGTTAATATTCATAAAGTGATGAAAATGATTAACTAGCCATAAATATAAAACTCCTGCTTCCTTCAACATTATTCTTATTATTCTATTAGTTGAAGATATTCGTAACCTATGAAAAATGTAAACAAATATTTACGTAACAGACAATGCATGGAAAGTTATTACAAAGAAAACGTGTCCAGTTGTTTGCATTTTAAGTGTTACGAACCTGGCTCGAGCGCTGCCGGCTCCTATTAACTTGCCATGCTACAATGAATTTATTTTCCGTTTTCGATTACTGTAGAGCTTTTAACGGAAATAGATGTTATCGCACTATACTACACCTGCACACAATTACACATTACATACGAAAGATATTTTTGACATATTTGATATTACCGAGATAAGTACTCAGAAATTCACTAAACATTAGTGATAGTATTTGAGATCCTTAACTATCTTTACTCCCTTCGCCACCAATCATTCAGCTCCCAGGAGTACACACCAAACGGATTGCATTCGTAACAGTCACATATTTCTGTGCCTAATAAATCTGATGCTGTTTCTGCCTGGTGGAACAAAGAACACACAATATTAGATGTCACTCATCCCGGGTAGCAAGGGCATTCACTACAATATCCCTTTCAACATTTTGGATAGTATATTGACTAAGAAAAGAGGAAAGGTGTGCAAGAACAGTGTGCAAAGTCATGTTCCAAGGACTCCCTCCAGTAACCTGAGACTCGCACATTACAAGGTGCACTCCCATGTTCTTATTTCTTCTCTTTAACTGTCTTTTGACGAGTATTCTCGACATCCCATTTTCAGAAGAAATCAAGGAAATATCTTATTCTGATACTGATGGAAAAGTATAGCCTTGACATCTATCCGAGCCAGGTGTCATACTACTGAGAAATGATGCCTGCGACGGAAGCCTTCGGATCCAGGGATTCGATGAAGAATGGCAACACGTATAGAGAGAGTATGGATAACATACAGGTTTGTCTTCATGAAAGAAAGGCAATGACAAAGCCAACACTAAAAGCTTAACCTCGCGATCACGAGAACAGTGACGATTAGCTAGTCATATTGTGTTAGAACCCTGTGTATTTTCTATTTCATGCATTGTACTGTTTAGGTAACTCACCTCCACAAAGAGACAGCACACACAGCCGTCCGGATAGTTGCTGGGATAGTTTGGTGAGGACCAGGTTTCGGTACCAGTTGTTGACGGATAGTTTGCCAAGCTGACAATTATGGTCCTGTTACATGATCCACAGGCACTCAGAACTGAAAGAAAATGTAAAAGGCATACTGATTTATGATATACAGACAACCAACATTTTACTTCAAGTTTCAAGATCCTTGTAACCACAACCTAAATTAATATCAGTATTATTATCATTAACATACATACATATATATTTATACACACACACACACATATATGTATCTATCTATCTATCTAAATATATATATATATATATATATATATATATATACGTATATATATGTATATATATATATATATATATATATATATATATATATATATATATATATATATATATATACGTATATATATGTATATATATACATATATATATATATATATATATATATATATATATATATATATATGTGTGTGTGTGTGTGTGTGTGTGTGTGTGTGAGAGAGAGAGAGAGAGAGAGAGAGAGAGAGAGAAAGATACTCAAGTCCGAGCAAGTGTACATATCTGCTTGTGAATGTCCGTGCGTGAGTGTTGATAACTATGCAGACCTTATGCATAATTTGAGCTCT
>NW_028234425.1:16054494-16061994 GCF_977035675.1 Penaeus japonicus | reverse complement strand
TAAATAGTGTATATATATAAATGAATATATATATAATACAATATATATATATATATATATTTTTTTATAAAAAATAAAAATTACACACACCCCCCCACACCCACCCACACACACACTCACCACACACCACCACACACACCCCCTCACTCACACGAACCCCAAACCCCTCACACCCCCACACAACACACACACCACAGACCCCAATACACACACAACCACACACACCCCACACACCAAACAAAATACACACCCCCAAACACCACACACCCAACCCCACACACCACCCCCCACACACACACTCACACACACACACATAACCCCGACCCACCACACCAACGAAATACACACACTCACACACACACACACCACACACAACACACACACACTCACACCCCACCCACCCACCTTACCGGCCTACACAACCACCCCCCTTACCCCACCACCACACCCCACCACACACACTCCACCCCAACACACTCACACACACACACCACACTCACAACACCCCTAACAAACACACACATTTACAACACACACAAACACACATACCCCCCGACACCACACCCCCACACACCAAACACACACCACAACCCACACACACTAAAACCCCCCCACACACACCCACACACCACACAAAACAAATAACACATAACACCAAAACACACACACACCCACCCTCCCTCACACACTGGAAACACACAATCCACGACCCCAAATACCCACACACACACACACACCCAACACACACACACACACACCCACCACCATACCACACAACACACCCCCACACACAAAAAACACACATACACACACCACAACCCACAAACACACACCACACACACACATTTCACACCACACCCCAAACCCACCCATATACACCACACACATACCCCACCCCCCACAAACAACACACAGCACTCCACACACACACACACACACACACACAAAAACACCCACACACCCACCCAAAAACCCCAACACCCACACCCACACACTACCACCACACACACACACACCCACCACACCACACACCCCAAACCCCCCAAAACACACAACGGTGACATCACACCCCACTCCCCCACACACACACCACACCCCCACACACACAAAACACACACCACACACACATACCCACACACCACACAACCCCACCCCACACACACACCAAACACACACACACACACACACACAAAAACACCAAAATCCCACCCCCACCCCCTCACAAATCCCAACCCACACAACACACCCTTCACACCCCACACCCCAACCCACCACCCCATAACACAAACTCACCCCAACACCCCACACACCTATTCTAACCACTCTGACCGCTCCGGTGCTCCCCTCGCCGAGAAGCCAGGCCCAGCAACCAAATTTTTGGCCCCCCGTTTCGCCAAAGACTCCCCAACATAAAACGCTCACGCAAGTCTGTTTTGACCTGACGCTTCCTGTCTCCTGTGTTCGTTTCCGCTTTGGAACCCCAACTTTCTAGACAGCTGCGTTTGTTAACAGAAGGCCTGAGGTGTAGAAAGTGACTGAAGATTGGTACATAAGGACATGCAAGGATCACAGACAAGCAGAGACAGATCGGGAAAGAGAGGTCAGACAGACAGACAAGAGTGAACAGCTCTGACCTCTGGGCTTTGGCCAGAGTCTGGAGTATTAACAGTCCACAATAAAGACCATGGCACGTGAACGTCTGTCTCTTATCCACTGGATCACAACCAGGGCATCGAGTGGTTATGACAACTGCTCTCAGTGGTGGGTTACAACTGTGGCCAGCAAGCTGGCTATAAGTAGTGCAAGCTGGTGGTTTACAACTGGTGCCAGGCAGTGGATGCCACGATTTTGCTGGTATCGGACTCACAACTCCGAAGAAGCTGCTACGCCGAAAACGTTACCATTGATATCGAGAGGAATCGAGAGAATACGTTGAAGTTCCCGCCGACACCACAGAAGAACTTTGCCTGCCCGCCCATACCACAGTAAGAATTTTGCCCGCCCGCCCTGTTCTACCTGTCCTGACAAACACCGCCACCCTGTTCTACCTGTCCTGGCGAACACCGTCGCCCATAGCAGCCGACCTGTCCGTGCTATCAAGACTGCTCACCGCGGATTTTGGGCTTAACACGAGCGCCCCAACCACCAGGTCACGAAGTCTCTGACATGAGCAGTAAAGGCCACAGATGAGAATATCAAGAAGGACCACACCTCACCACACCGGAGAAGCCGCGGGAAGACGCTACGAAAAACCGCAGACGCCATGAGTCTACATGTTGACATCGAGGGTAGTATCAAATTTTTAACCCATAAGTTGTAGAAACCCCCCCAGGCACTTTTCGTTAGATTTGGTTTGGGTTTGGAGGAATTTTCTATGGATTGTGATTTGTTTTTTGGGGGGTGGGGGATCGTGAATTGGGGGATATTATGTTTTTTGAGTTGTGAAACAACTGGGCGGGAGCGTGATTCGGCCGGACTTGCATCCTCTTCCCTCCCTTATGCTTAGGTGTGAACGAATTAAAAAGGTATTGAGATGATGAGGTGAGTGGAGAGCTGAGAGAGAGAGAGGCTGTAGAGGAGTGAGGCGGGATCTCGTGAGGCGACAAGTCTAATCTTGTTGGTATTTTCTCTGGATCTTTTGTAAACCTGCATCTATTGAGCTTGCACTTATTTATTAATTCGATTGCTTTCTTTGTTTGTTTCTCCTATTGGCAGTTGCAAGGTGTTTTTATTGTTGTTTGTCGCTTCAGTAAGCTGTGCGCATGGCCCGCATGTTATTCAGGTAGCCATGCAAGAGGCATGTCGCTTCAGTAAGCTGTGCGCAAGGCCCGCATGTTATTCAGGTAGCCATGCAAGAGGCATTTCGCTTCAGTAAGCCGTGCGCAAGGCACGCATGTTATTCAGGTAGCCATGCAAGAGGCATGTCACTTCAGCAAGCCGTGCAAGGAGCATGCAAGTTGTTTTCTGCTCAGCGGTCGAGTTTTCCTGCACGTTTTTATGCGTCCCCCCTCCCATCGGACGAAAAGTTTTCCTGCACGTTTCATATATATGTAACCCCCCCTCCCCTCTGTATACCTACTGTGTTGTGTTGGTGCATGTTTTCACCAAGGTAGAACGGTGCTTGAGTTGTACAGTGTTAGGGTGCATGGCAAAATCAACCCAACCGCACCTTTGAGGTACAGGGCATCGCGCCGGTTACACCTGACCACTGTAACTATTTCGCCTGTTACCCATAAATTGTGATGGTGTTTGAATTGTTTGCCCCAGAGGGTAGCCACTATCTGACTCCCACCCTTGGTGCACTGGCACCACCAGTCGTGATACAAAATATTTTATGTGTGTATTCTCAAGTGCACTGCCACCTTTCAAGTACTATATCTCATGAAGTCATAGTGAGATTTTGATCTGGGATAAGCTGATACTACCACACTTTTATGAATCCTTTAAGTTCTATGTGCTCTTTTTATAATTTGCAAGTTCTTCTAGCCTATGCTCACTCGAGTCATTTCCTAATTTCACTGACTATGCAAGCTTGTCATGTTATGTTGTCACTCTCCTCTCATTTCGCTTAAGAAATCACACCTTTGCTTCAATTACTTTCTCACACATAATGTTTCTCTATACTCACAGCCAAATTGTATCTACTGTATGTATTGTATTCTTGTATTTTTATGATATATGTATGTTTTTGAAGCCATCTCTTAGGGCCCACCGGTTCACTGCAGTCATCCATTTTATGTTGTCATGAGGCCAGTCTTAGTGCCTACTCTTTCACTGCAGTTACACCTTATTGAGTCATTTCTCATATCATACACGTTACATGATTGTTGGAGCCACTGATTAGTGCCCATTGGTGCCGCTGCACCGGCCAATGAATTTGATGTTTTATCTTATGGTTGAATGTCACAGCTACCTGCAAAGTCTGGTGCAGATAGCCTCCAATGACCAGGAGCCCACTTGTAGGGTGGAAACATTGATTTTAGCTAGATCGTAGTAGTTAAAGCCTGGTTATTTCTCTAACTAAGATACGTCGGCGGCCGTCTAGCAGCGTGGTCCGAGCGATGTAAGGCACTGATACTGATATTATGTGACCCAAGACATTGACCATGTATGTCTACTTAATTCAATGTGATATCGATAGCAGTCTGTTTTGACCTGACGCTTCCTGTCTCCTGTGTTCTTTTCCGCCTTGGAACCCCAATATTTGGTATGTATACTGAACAGGTGTGTTACAGTGTAGGGGGCCCGGGGGGGGGGGGGGGGCGTAGAAAGTGACTGATGATTGGTACATAAGGACATGCAAGGATCACATACAGGCAGAGACTGATCAGGACAGAGAGGTCAGACAGACAGACAAGAGTGAACAGCTCTGACCTCTGGGCTTTGGCCAGAGTCTGGAGTATTAACAGTCCACAATAAAGACCATGGCACGTGAACGTCTGTCTCTTATCCACCAGATCACAACCAGGGCATCGAGTGGTTATAACAACTGCTCTCAGTGGTGGGTTACAACTGTGGCCAGCAAGCTGGTTATAACTAGTGCCAGCTGGTGGTTTACAGAGAGAGAGAGAGAGAGAAAGAAAGAAAGAAAGAGAGAGAGAGAAAGAGAGAGAGAGAAAGAGAGAGATATAGAGAGACAGACAGACAGAGAGAGAAAGAGAGAAAGAGAGAGAGAGAAAGAGAGAGATATAGAGAGACAGACAGACAGAGAGAGAGAGAAAGAGAGAAAGAGAGAGATATAGAGAGACAGACAGACAGAGAGAGGAAAAGAATGTATACGAGCTTATATCATAAGAACGAGAGAATATATAAAAGTCTGTAAATACGCAGCTCAGCTAATCACTTACTAGAACAGTCAATAATGCCATCCCCAATGTATCCTGTTTTGCATACACATTCAAAACCGCCACCTACGTCGATACATTCTGCATTAACATGGCAAATATCGTTGTTCACTCCACAAGCCGTGGGACCTGTTGAAAAATAGAGTTAGGTTTAAGAGTATATGGAAAAGGCAATTAGAGATACGTGTGTGTGTGTGTAATATATAATGTGTTATATATATGAAATATAATATATATATATATATATATAATATATAATATTATATATATATATATATATATATGTGTTATATATGTATGCATCACACCACACACACACACACACACCACACACACACACAACACACACACACACACACATATATAATATATATATAGATATACTATATAATATGAATGTATGTATATATATGCATATATATATATATAAAATATATATAATATATATAATATATATATAAAAATATATTATATAAATATAATATGTATGGAAGACTAGTTTGTTACACAAAAAAATGGAAATGATATACATTCTAAGTGTGTACTGATGGCTTAAAAACAAAAGGTCAGTGCACGAACCAGTAGACATTTATGAAAGGCAGGTAAAAAAGTCAATCAAATTTAAAGAACACTAAAAAAAATAAGGTAAGATATCCATACTAAAACCACATCATTTAAGACGAAGGAATATAAAGAAATAAATTCTATTTATAGTACTCTAATCATTAAAAATGCATAAACATTTCCTATATGTGAATTTGTGTGAATTTTTCTAATGTGATTTAAATTCCAATGTTACTCCGAGTAGTATACAATTTATTGAATATGTCATCATGGTGAAGGGGAAGTTTTTTGGACGATTGAAGTAAATATGATTTGCTTTATATGAATTAAGTTTTCATTCCTCGAGGCTTCCACTACACATAGAAACAATCGATTCCAAATCCGTGATTGGGGACGAGAGGTCATCCCTGAGGATCAGTGATATTAAAAAAATTAAGATATATCCTAAGCACAGGCCATGGATGTCATGCCACATATTACTCATGTAAGATATGAATGGAAGGGGCCCAAGTACACTACCCTAAGTCAGCTTACTAAAGTGACAAGGAAAAGCTATACGTTATCCCGTCGGAGGAAGAAAAGAAACATGAATAGTCACTTCGTACCAACTAATTTGGGTTGTAAAAGTAATGTTCTATGATTGATTATATAAAAAAGTAGTGTTTACGACTCACTACATCAAAGGGGAGTGTTTTATGGTTGACTACATAAAAAAGTGTTTTATGGTTGACTACATAAAAAAAAGTGTTTTATGGTTGACTACATAAAAAAGTGTTTTATGGTTGACTACATAAAAAAAGTGTTTTATGGTTGACTACATAAAAAAGTGTTTTATGGTTGACTACATAAAAAAGTGTTTTATGGTTGACTACATAAAAAAGTGTTTTATGGTTGACTACATGAAAAAAGTGTTTTATGGTTGACTACATAAAAAAGTGTATTATGGTTGACTACATAAAAAAGTGTATTATGGTTGACTACAATAAAAAGTGTTTTATGGTTGACTACATAAAAAAGTGTTTTATGGTTGACTACATAAAAAGTGTTTTATGGTTGACTACATAAAAAAGTGTTTTATGGTTGACTACATAAAAAAGTGTTTTATGGTTGACTACATGAAAAAAGTGTTTTATGGTTGACTACATAAAAAAAGTGTTTTATGGTTGACTACATAAAAAAATGTTTTATGGTTGACTACATATAAGTGTTATTAAGGGTTGACACATAAAAAAGTGTTTTATGGTTGACTACATAAAAAAGTGTTTTATGGTTGACTACATAAAACAGTGTTTTATGGTTGACTACATAAAAAAATGTTTTATGGTTGACTACATAAAAAAATGTTTTATGGTTGACTACATATAAGTGTTTTATGGTTGACTACATAAAAAAGTGTTTTATGGTTGACTACATAAAAAAGTGTTTTATGTTTAACTACATCAAAATCCGATGCACAACAACTCAATCCTACGAATCTGCATCAGGGGATGTTTTAATCCGACTAATATAATTATAAACACCTGGTTTTGTTTGAAAGAAAACCGGAATTTAAGGAATGGGAGAGATATATAGTGATCAAACTCTCAGACACTTTCGATATATTTGTGTGTGTGTGTGTGTGTGTCTGTGTCTGTTTGTGTGTGTACAGCCACGGATAATTCTACTGTGCTGTTAACATTGTCCACTAAAAGAACAGCTCTACCTCTCCCCCAACAATTAATTTCACATTTTCAGGTTACTGGCATGAAGCCTGAAGGAGGACAATTCAAATACTTACAATATATATAATTTATATATATATATATATATATATATATATATATATATATATATAAATATATATATATATATATACATATATATACATTTACATAATTTTATATATATATATAGATATATATATAAGGGGGTATAATAGTTATATATATATATTATATAAATATATATTGGGTGGGTGGGTGTGTAAACACCATACCACATGCTACACCAAAGAAGGATAAGCGTCGGACAGGTCTTGCTAATTTCCTTACTTCCAGTTGTTGTAGTTATACTCATGGTGTTCGGGATCGTAGGCGAAGCTGTAGGAGCGCTT
>NW_028234425.1:16038740-16046240 GCF_977035675.1 Penaeus japonicus | reverse complement strand
ACACACACACACACACACACACACACACACACACACATACACACACACACACGCACGCACGCATATACATACATACATATATATATATACATATATATATATATATATATATATATATATATATAGTATATATATCTAATATATATATATATGTATGTATATATATATATATATATATAATATATGTATATATATATATATATATATAATATATATATATATATATATATATATATATGTATATAGATTATATATATATTTGTGTATATATTTATATATATTATATATATATATAATTATTATATATATTATATATATAAGAATGTGTGTTGTGTGTGTGTACATATGTGTGTGCGTACATATGTATGTGCGTGTATGTATGTATGTATGTATGTATGTATGTATGTATGTATATATATGTATAATAATATATATATAAAATATATATTATATATAAAAAATATATATATATATATATATATATATATATATATATATATATATATGTATGTATGTATGTGTGTGTGTGTATGTATGTATATATGTCACCTAGGTTTTATTTATATTTGTCTATATAACACGTCTTCATATTTTTCAGTAATCCATTTACCGGGACGGTAATTGTTGCTGAGGTTTCTTCACCAAATTGGCTTCCGTTGCACATAATCCATCGGATGGTAAATTATATTTCAATCGTGTAGCACATATGGGAAATATTCTTCTGAAGTTTTGTTTTGATTGGGAATATTGGTCTAAAATCTTATCAAAAATATCGAACATGAAAACAGAATAAATGATTGAATAAATTTTCAACCAAACTAATATCCATGTGTTTTATTTATATTACGTATAAATGTTTTTGACAATACACACACACACACAAATACACACATGTACACAAAAACAACATATATCTTTGTATTCTACAGCACAGATAATATCCTTATAAGGATATTATTTTCTAGACTAATATTTTGACTGAATGATAGAGAACGCACACAGAATTTTCTCACTTTGCTCTTTGACCTCTTTTCCTTTCCTCTTAACCCTTAAAGACTGCAATCCTTCATCTTGACTCTGCCTCAACATCCGCCAATCCATTCGAATCTTTCCATACCAGAAAAGGCGAATCTCGTATTGATTGGTATGCCATAGAATTACTGAACAGCGAAGCATCAAAGTCTACTCCTTCAGACATCATATTTTCAATGCAACTAAAGCCTTTTTTCAGTACGTGTATATCTTCTGGATGATCAGTGGCACCAAAAATTGACAGAGAATGGCGTCCCTCAAGCGAATTCCTGGATCCGCCTCTCTTTATTACTTAGTTTCCTCGCAAGAAGTACCCGACAAAAGACTCTTAAATCTTAAGTTTAACAATTGATCTCATCTTACATAATAAAGACAAATTTACTTAAAGTTAACATACCAAAAACACGAATGAATACTGGAGCGCCAGGAATCCCTGCTGGAAGTATTAGACATAGGTGGCGCTCTTGGATCGTTCTTGCTTTTACTTCACAGAGATCCAATAAATCTACCAAAATGATATAGTTATGGGACGTTTTTTTCTTGATTTAACCTATTCTCAACACAACCCATTTACCCTATCAAGATGATATTAGAAAACAACCTTATAATTATTTCCCAGGGGAAAAATAGAGTGTAATGATTACCAAATAGTTGTAAAAACTAAAAACTATTTCCCATATTATAAATTTTGGTTTTATAAGGTCCCTCTTTCAGTCAAAAGGTTTATAGATTTTGTGACCATGACATAAGTATTACATAAACATATATACATATATACATATATATACATATATATGTATATATATACATACATATATGTATATATGTATATATATACATACATATATATACATATATATAACATATGCTATGACATATCCTATACATATATAAATACATATATATATACATATATATACATATATATACAGACATATATATATATATACATAAATATACATATATATACATATATATACATATATATACATATATATACATATATATAAATATATATACATATATACATACATATATATACACATAAATTACATATATGTATACATCATGTATATATATAGAGATATAACTTATTTATATACATATATATTAAAAATTATTTGATTCTATACATACATATATACATATAAATACACATAAATTACTATATATGTATACAAATCATGTATATATTTATATATAAATATATATAGTCTACATATATATACCATTTACATATAGAATATATATATATATATATAGTATATATATCATATACTATATATATGAATATGGATATACGTGAATATATATATATATATATATAAATATATATATATATATATATACATATCCTATATTACATTATATATATGCTATATATTATGTATATGTATATGTATATATATATTATATATACTTATATATATTTACATATACATATAAATTACATATATGATCCATTATGTGTGTATATATATATACACATATATTATCACATATATATACATATATAAATATATATATATATATGTGTGTATATATCATGTCTATATATGTCTATATATGTATATATGTATATACATATACATAATGTATACATATTATGTAATTTATATGTAATATGTATATATATATTTATATATAAAATATATTTACTATATGTTTTATATATATTATTATATATCTCATATTCCATATACATACATACATTATATATACATATTATATTAACATATATATATATCATCTATAGTCACCCAAAATATACTATATATATTCATATCTATATATTAATATACATATATGTATCTGTTTTCTATACATCTTTAAGAAGTATTTTATAGAGTTACATATTTATACGTCTTTATTATATACCTATTTAATATTATATATACGTATATATAAATTATACATATATATACAAATATATATTTAAATATATATACATAAATATTTATATACTACATACTATTATAAATATATATACATATATTATATAAGTATGTGTAAATCTATATATACGTATACATACATATCATGTACTTATATTGATTCATATATAATACATATGTATAGTTTATACTCATACTTATACAAACATATATACCATATATATACATATGTAGTATACACACCCTCTCCCCTCAACATATATATACCTCTCTATGTATCAGAATACACACTACTATCTATACATATATTCTGTACTTCATATATATATATATATATGTATAAAAAAATATATATGCTATATATATATATATATATATATATATATATTATATATATATTATATCTATATATATTACATATCTATATATACAGACACCCACTATACTCAATTCCACAATCACATACACTTACACTCAATGACCTCTCTTCTTCTCAATATATATATATATATATAATATATATATATATATATATATTACATTATGTATATATATATATTATATGTATATAAATATATATAAATATAATATATATATATATATATATATAAATATATATATATATATATGCCTGACAATATAAATAAATATATATATGTCTGTTATATATAAATATATATATAATATATATAAATATATATACATATGGTATCAATATATATATATAATATATAAATATCTACTAAACTATTATGTTGAAAACTTATAGTATCACTATTATATTTATATATTTATCTATAAGTATATAATATTAGGAGTATATATGATATATATAGTCTATATCGTTATATATTATTATATAACTATTGTATATTATATGTATATCTATATAACTATAATACATATACAAACAATATTGTTATATGTCAAAATAAATGTATTATATGTTATATATATCTATAGTATGTATATATCAATATATATATACAAAATGTCAATATATCTCAACAATACATTTTATATAAATATATATATATCTAAACACACAATATAAATGGATATATATCATATCTTATATCATATCCTTAACATATATACCATAATATATATATATTATATATATATATATATTAAATATCTATATATATAATATATATATATATAATATATATATATATATAGTCTTATATTTATATATATCTGTAAATATACTCTATACAATAGATACATATAATTTACAATATATATATATATATGTAAATATATATTTTAATATTATATAAATATATATATATATCTATATATATATATATACATTATCATATCTATATATATATAATATAAATTTATATATCATTCTGTATATATATATATATATATATATACCCTAAATAACTATACATAAATGGTGTATATGTTCTATATATGACATGTGTGTGTGTGCGTATATCATCAATATATATAATATATATATATATTATATAATATTTATATATATATATCTATTGATATATATATTTATATACCACTTATATATATATGTATATAAATACATATTATCTATAATATGGATATATATCTAATTTAGGTATATATATATAATATATATATATATATATATATATGTGTATATATATATATATACCTATACATATTTAATAATTAGCATTAATATGTATTCATATATTACTTATATATATAAATATATATATATATATATATATATACTTTAGTATAATGTATTGAGAGAGAGAATATATGTAGATACATAATAATATTATATATATGTATATATATAATATATATATGTATATATAAATATATATATAATATATAACTATCTATATACTATATACCATAACACTTCCGACGTATATTATATAATGTATTACATATATATCTATATTTATATACTCACCATAAATATATATATTTAAATTTTTATATATATAAATATATATATATTATATATATTATTATCATATTATATTGTTATATATTAATTGGTTATATATATAATTATACATATATATATATATAATATCTATATATATATATATCTATATATATATATTATAATTAGTCACTTTTAGAATGATATAAATATTTATAACTTTATATATGTTTTAAATGATATATATTATTATTACTAATATATATAATTATTTATATACTACTATATATATACATATATATATACTTACCTATATCTATTATAAATCTGAAATATATTGAATTAGTATAAGCACACTCACATACGTATATATATGTATTTTATATGTATATACTTACGTCTTGGTTATTGGTGGTTAGTTACGCTTGAGCTTGTTTATCAAGTCATGCAGGGACATCTGGGGGACGCCGTTTTTTCTTTTACAGATCTGCAAAGCACCTGAATTTGAAGAGGGATGGAATATGATTCAGCCCTCGTTTCTTTCACTTACAACATGTTTGGTGGTTCTATTCTATGGTACTGAGTGTATAGCCATTGAATCTAGTTTTTTGTCTTATAAACCTTAACACTACATGATTTAAGTTTTTATATCCTTCGGTATGTAATTTAAACTCAATTTTAGGATCGTTTATAAGGAATGCTCTTGTTTTCTGCATTTTTTATAACAGGCATGGTTGTGCACTAATATCCCCGTGACAGATAGATGTTCTTCCTTGCTGGGGGAAATGTTCTACCGAATTCCACCCGCATCGCAATTAGTCAACAAGGTCTTGAGATTGTGCTAACATTGAAATTTAAAGGAAGTAGTTTTAATAATTTTCATACAAAATAAATATAATGACGTATCATCTCTCTCCGTTTGTAGTGCCGTTACTAGCTCTTTAGTTTTTTTTGTTCTTACAATAGGTGTAGACCATATATTTCTAACTTCCGTGTATCATATTTTTGGACTTGTTTATAAATTCTTTCTTTTTTCTCTGATTTGGGCTCAATATTGGGCATGGTATTCTAGTCTTGTGGGTCACTAATGTTTTCCTTAGTGGCTAAAAGGTGTTCTGGGTCTCTTGTGTTAAAAGTACCTCATTACATCCAACTAATTTTCCTTTTTGTTGAACAATCTGCTCTCTATGGTGACTGAAACTCATGTCATTACTCATATAGGTCTAGATCTTTACTACTTTTTTTCTCATATAACATCTTCGACAAAATATGATCTTGCCTTGATTTCCAATTGACTATATCTTATGATTTCAAATATTTATCTGCATTGAATTTCATATTATTGTCATATGCCCACTTACAGATGTTATGTAGGATCCTCGTTAAGTTTCGTTTTCTTATCTTGAAATATCTAAGGGATGTACTTCATTCTTATATTCATCTGCAAGTTGTTGTTAACTGCTTGATGTGTTTCAACCATTTCAATGTCACCAATCTAATAAGGACTTCAAGGGACCTCAAGATCCGGACTCCTTGTGGCCCCCACTAATAATAATCGTTTCCTTTGAGTAAACAAAGCTCCAGTATACAATTTTGTATCGTTTTTGTTTACGATTTATTAGGAAAGTTGGTAATCCATCTTCATACTTTCCCTTCCGATTTGCGCTAATTTTTGGTCTTTAATCTTGTTGTTAGCAAGGGATGCGCTGTTATCTGCTTTGTCAATAATGATTTTGCAAGTATAGATATGTTTTGTACTGTCAACTTCTCTTATTTTCAGTTAGGTTCTCTTCTAGTATGTGTTTCTCTCTCGAAAGATGTGTCAGTGATCGATGTGATTGAACAAGATTTAACCATTCTGAATCCATGTTGCCCGGGGTTTATCTTGTTTTCTTTTTCTAAAAATTGAACAATTATTTTCCTCACTACCCTTTCAAATATTTTTATTATATGAGATGTTAGTGCTACTGGTCTATAATTTTTGGCCTGACCTTTGTTTCCACCTTTATATATTGGAATTATAGTACCCTCTTTCAGTAAGCTGGGATAGTCCCATGTCCAAAGATTTCCTCCACAAAGTTACCAGTGGCTTTGCTATGGTTTCTTTGCAGTTTTTTTAAAAAGATTGCTGGGATTTCATCTGGCCCAGCTGCTGAGTTTGTTGGTATTTCACTTACTGCTTCAAGAATATCTTTTTCATCGAATATGAAGTCAGTGAGACATTCATCTTCATTACTAATAATACTAAAATGTTTCTGTGGGTCTGATATTAATTTTTCTATTCTTGGGACACTATAGACTTCTTCATATTGCAATTTGAGTAATTCAGCCATTTCCTTTAAATCAGTTACCAATGAACCATTATTCTCAAGAGGCCCAATCTCTGTTCTCCTCTTTAACTTGTATGCTTAGGAGAAAAAATATTTTGCATTTTGTTTTATAGCTTCCACATCTCTTTTTTTCTTCGGCTGCTTTTTGGTTACTTATAGACAGTTTTAATTTATCTTCCAAAACCTTATCTCTACTTGGATCATTTCTCTCTTGATCTGATCTGCTGTTTTTTTCAATTTGTTAACCCTTTTTTTTTTTGTTTCTAACATGATCCTTCGATCTCTTGGTATAATATTCTTGTTTCTGTTGTTTTTTGGGGGACACAAACATTCTACAAACATCTTTACA
>NW_028234425.1:16016240-16026240 GCF_977035675.1 Penaeus japonicus | reverse complement strand
AAGACCTACTGTGGTTTACTTCGTCCATTGTTCAGGTAGGGATTTCAGCGTCAACATCGTAGATTGGACAGAAGAGTGGATCATGGACTTTGCTGCATTTGGCAAACACTTGTACACACCATAGCCAAGGAGACCATACACTGTTACCTTGGCGGTGACCTTTAGGATGCGGCTCGATAAACTGGGGGGTGGGATCCTGCGAAAAATGAAACATGACAATAAAGATGAAGATGAAGATGAATATGATGATAAAAAATCACATGTATAATAAATAACAACGATAACAATGATAAGCACACACTTGAAAAATAGACAAGTTCTCCACAACTAAACAAAAAAAGTATTTTACCTCATGATAGGAGGAATGTCTTCATCAGTGATCTTGCCCCAGTGTTCAACAATTCCAGGCACGTGACCAATGCCAACCACTCCAACAACAACACGTGGCGACATACCTGTATAGTCATAAAAGAGATAAATAATGCTTTTCAGAGGAATGAACGAATTAAAAACATGATCCTGGAAAAATTCTAACAGGATCTAGGCAGACCCCTCACCATGTAAACCTTTTTGTTAATGGAATATAATCAGTATGGTATGAGATTTCCATTGTACAAAACCTCAGCGGAAGGTATCAGATTTCTATAGTACTCAGACTCCCTTACAAGCTGCAATTGTAGTTGAATTCAACTAGTAATAAAGGGCATTAGAATGAAGCGTTAAAGAGTAATAGCATAACACAGCTACAGTAAAGCTTAAAAACCAGTGAAGAATATCCAAGATCTTAGAAAAACAAAACTTGACCAGATACCATACTCTAATAGCCCCATCTGTTGATCTCTTACCAGTGGGTGACATGGGGTTAGGAACAGGCTGGGCAGCAGCTTGGAGGGACCGACACAGGTAAATATCTCTCTCCTTAACAAACACCTCGCTAATTGCTGGAAACTGTCCTGTCATCTCTGCAAGCATTTCTTCTATGAAATCTCTCTGCTTACACTTTTCCACTTCTTCCTTGCTGTCAACACAAAGAAGACACTGTGATATTAGGCAAGTGATTGATTTTGTGGTAGGCCTGCATTTTTTTCTGGTAGGGAGAGTAGGAAGGAAGGGGGAAAGGAGGGGAGGAGGAAAGGATTGTGTGAAGACAGGAAGGAGTGAATCAGTCAGTGAGTCAGGGACTAGTTCATTGTGTGTAAAAGTATCTGTATTGAATGTCCTTATACACACAAAGAGTGGAAAGTAATATATAAAGCAAATTTCCTGTATTTTGGACGATAACCTTGGTTATGTTCCACATGACCCTTTTTGATGACTGTAAACATTCATTATAAAAACACTATCTCTATTTCAAACTTTAGGTAATCCCTCTTTCAGAACAATTCATTTATGCTATCAAAATCCTAATAACATTTCACATCCCAGAAAAGAACAATATTCACCAGAGTGCTTACCTAATTGGTTCTTTTGACGTAAGGATATGCCAGGTAAGCTTCACTTTATGCCAGAGCGAGAGTGATGCTAGGGCACGAGATAGTGTAATTTGGATTGGCCTGTCACCCAACTGTATTAGGCAACCTGGAGCTGATCTGCGTGCCTGCAAGGAGAAAAAAAGTTAATGATAATACAACGCTAAATAATCTATCTGTTGTGGCTGACATAATATTACATTATCTGGGCAAGGGCAAGTGATGTAATACTTCATTTTCCAATTTTGAAGGCAAATCTATGCATCTGTGCATGAAATAAATTACAAGAAAGTATAAATGGTTACTTAAGCACTATCTGGCATCCCTTACTTCTCATCAATAATCCTCTATTAGTGACTGAGGATTATGATAGCATGTATATTGACTAAACTGAGTAAATATGTAAAATTAAATTACAACTTTAAACCTCTTTCAATCATATATTCACATAAATTTACATTTTTTTTGACAGTACAAAAGCTATTTCAATTCATTTAAATGTTTACCTCAGAAAAAGCTGTGCGAAACTCTCCTCCTGGTGCCATCCCCAGCTGTTTTGTGATGTGTGCAGACAAAGAGAGAAGAAGCAAGTACAAAATGCCTTGGATTTTTCCATGCTGTTTCATAATCATTTGTACTTTTTCTGAAAGGAACATATAATCATTATTACCATTACTGAATTCTCCTATCTTTTCTATTTAACAAGATTCCGTAAATTCTTGAAAAGTACTGTGGTTGTTTGTTTGCAGTAAATATGCTAACATTGAATTTTGTAGACTTTTAATTTGGGTAACCCTTTAAAACCAATTCCATTATTTTTGTAAGCAAACCACAGATGCAGAAATCATGTACACATATCAGTAAATACCTTCCTCTTTTTCCTCCAACAAAAAAAAAAGACTGGTGAGCAATGCCATAATCATTAACAGGATGAATAATCCATAGAATAACAATCATCATCTGTCTAATTTCAAAAGATAGCTTTCGCAGTTAAAAAAAAAAAAAATGCATATCCAAATTTCTATATTTCTTTTATTTGCTCACTTAACCCATTGGTCTCAGTTTTAATTAAATATTTGTGCAGTAGGATGGCTGGTTTACATTGTCTGGCACGGTGCCATCCACATCTATGACCAACTCTGCCTTTGCAGCAAATCATGCCATCCACTGCTAATGGATTAATAACATTTCCATAATATTTCGAATCAAACCGATTTATTTTTTAAGCTAGCAAAACCGACAGGCTATAGAACATCCTTTCTGCTTTTACTGGATGATATACTATGGCATTACTGACACTTTAAAAATAAACAATCAAGTTTTCTAAAACATCATATAAAACAGGCCCATATGTTTCAAGGAATATCCATAAAATTAACCCATTGCAGACGGAGATAAATTTGCTTGCCCAGTCTCCAGGATAGGTTTTATTTTAGAGAGAGACCGCTTGAAGCAATATAATTTGATGCATCCCACTCTCTTTCAGTCATTCATTGTAAAACTAGAGCGGTTTTTGTGTTTTATTTTTTTGTGTGTTTTATTGAGTTTAGAGACTTATATGTGCCATATGACAGGCTCTATCAGTGCTGCAGTTGACTAAAATTGTAGTATATTATCCATATTAGCTCATTATTTTCTTTATACTCAATGTGATAGAAGAATTGCTGTTTTATGGGAGGACAAAAGGCAACTTTATTTTTTCGTATTTTTGTGCTGTCATGAACGAATACGAAACATATAACCACCTACAATAAATATAACAAGAAGAGGTAGGGAAGAGGAATGAAATCTGTGCTTGTGACTGTGAGTGCCACAGTGAAAGGCATCCATATTGGCACAGGAGCACATTTTAGACACTGGGTATGGATTGAGTCACCTTCCTCTTCTCGTTCTGCCTGCACATCCTTCATCGGCGGTAGTTTTGAGCAAGGGTTCATCAACTTAGTGTGTGCCATCGCTCTATAGAGACAGTGCTTACTAGAGACCGTGGATGGGTGCCATTCAAGGCTCTCTCACCTGCTGGTGCTAGGAAAAAGTGGTGCCATCTAGGTTTTGGACGTTAAGCTTGCACGATATTACGGTAATTATAGTAATTATGACTGCAGTAGCCATCATCACTCATTCCTTTTTCATAGCAAAATAAAATAGCACAGTGATCCAAAGTCCCTGAACGTCGTGTACGTCATGACGCCCGTCGTCAGGCCAAAGCTCCTACGTCACGTATGTCATGACACCCGTACGCAATGGGTTAAAGAACTTTACTATATACTGTATATAATCAATAAGATGATGATATATAAAAAGAAAAGAAAAAGAAAAGAAATGAAGCATACACTTACTGAAGTCTAGGTTTCTCGACTCCTGAAGGATTGTTTCTTCATCCAGCTGTAAGATGGCTGTACGTGCCTTACACAACTCCACAACAACTATGTCTGGTTTGACTGTTCTAATTGTCTGAGAATTGATAAACCCCTAATTAGATCACTATTAGATCAATAATTTCAATACTCTTATATATGAACCAGTTATATCAAAATTACAAATTAATCACAAAAAACTGTAATAGGTCATGATGATAGAGAATTTTTTTGTTCTCAAGAAATAAGGATTTTTTTTGTTCTAATGTTGGAAAAAAAATATTATATTTGAAAAATTACCCTATTCACTAAAAAAATTAAAAAAGAAAGGTAAAAGTCTCACAGTAGCAACATCATCTTGACTCTCCCGTGAGAAGTGTGCCGTTCCCACCAGGAATACAGAACTGCCGAAAGGGGTGTCCAAACGGGAAACTGTTTCTGGCAACTGCACAGAGCTGGGGATGCGACATGCAGGTGAAGCTAATGATACAGGATGGGTCGACTCCTCAGGTATACTCTTGGAGTCCTCTTCTGTGTTATCTTCCACGTCACTTTCACAACCTGAAGGGCTGCCTATTTTTGGCAAAATAAAATTAATTACTATTGTAATTGAATTAGGCAACAATGGACAAGATGGTCATAAGTTGCATCTTGTGTATAATATTCTTCAGTGAAAGTGTAAGCTTATTTGTAATGTACAGAGCAGCAGCACTAAAAAGTGTACACCATATACTGCATGGAGTTGCACTATATCTTGCAAAATTGCATGACATGAAGTGTAGTGATGTGACTTAACCTATTTGCTCCGGATGACATGATATCACATCATCATGGAATATATTACTCCAGCCAGAAATTTAAGCTCTGTCGTGATAACACGTCAACCGTTGTGAATGGGTTAAAGGCGTTGTATTGGCTCATAAGTATGTGTGTTCAAGGATATATCACTTCTCTGAAAAACTGTTTTGTGGCTTGAAAAATCTATGCAGTTTACCTCATGATGAAGGATATGAAAATTCCACCTATTTTTTCCAGGAAAGACAAGACCAAACATGCCAATACACAAACTCACATTGAAATATCAAAACTCAAAATCTGTCACAGGGTCTTATAAAAAATAAAGAGGAACATCCAGATAAGGAAATGTGAGCAAAAGATACTAGAACATTAAAGACCTTCTTTGGGGGGAGGCTGCTGCAAAACCTGGTGCTGGACTTGGACCGTGACTCCTTCATTTACTTCTGGTGATGCGTTGGCCTGAGGCTGCTTTGTTTCCTCTGGGGATTCGCAGCCTCCATCTGTATATAAGGAGATTTGATATGATATATAATCAATGAAGTGATCTATACAGAAGTATTCTAGGACATTTTCTGCATGTCGTGTTCATGTCACGAAGGTGGTATTCTAGGATGCAAAAGTGCGGCACGTCTGTTCCAACAGCTTCATGTTTACCAACTATTCCAAAGCTAACATGTTTTGGATGAATGGCACTGTCCAAATGACAAATTCATAAGAGAAACTACAATCATAAGTAGCACTAACTAAAGATAGTTCAATTTTGGTATGAATCAGTCGTTGTACTTGTTCCTAGTTAAAGAACTGACAACCATTTCACAAATGCTTGGTTGGCAATTCAGTCTACGCTCCATCAAAACAAACAAGATGAGAGGGATCATGTGTTTATGTATAGATCTTCCTTATTTTATGTGTGTATATACTGTACATATATGCGTATCTTTAATATATCATACATATAAATCTAATGTATACACATTACATATATATATTTACTTGAACTTTACGTTCCTGACTACTTTTACCATTCATTTAACTTCACTCTAATTGGAAAAGTCCACCAAAAAGTAAAGAAACTCAAAATCAGCAGAGAATCTATGTTTTCCTAAAAGAGTTTGTAATCCAAGTCTAGGACAATGATGCCTAATATATCCAATGTAGATATTACTTTTCAAACGTAGTATGCTCATATGAAGTAAGGGTAAGATTAAGTACAGTAAAAATATGATTTTTTTCGCCTGTGTAACTATCGTGGTAAGCCTACCTCCATGTCAGGGAGTTTTCACAATTATTCCAATACTTTCTACGACTTTGCTACGCTTTTGCCATGCTTTTGACATGAACATTCTAAAATACCAAACACGACATGTTCATGTCATGTACTCTGTGCGCAAGGAACTTAGAATACGGCTGATAAAGTCAAGCAGATAACTAATCCAACCTCAATCATACAGAAGGAATATCCAGAAAGAAGTAAAGAACCGAATCACAAGTAAAACAACAAAGGTCTACATTTAACAGCCTCATATACAAGTGTGTCACATGCCTTACCCTTTTTTGCTAGAGGAAACTGGATTGATGCTGAAACAACCATTTCACTTTCACTGATGTCCTCTTCACCTTCTTCCTCATCTTCTTCATAGCCATCCTCTTCAGAGCTTTTTTCTTTCAATGGGATCTGTTTCGGATACAATCTTTGATTAGGAGGTAATCATCAGCTTCATCTTTTAACTTTAATCAAACATTCATTTACCATGTACCATTTCTTAGAAGTCTATTATCATGTTTCATTTTTCTTCCAGCTTTACTCTAATTGTCTAATTGTATATATATGTATATATATGATCTACCAGATTAACACCCCTTCTATAATATGCCAATATACCAGGACCCATATTCCTATTCAAAATAACTGCTTCAAAGTAGCAATATGAGCTTTCAACCTACAGCACTCTATACCATCAAATTTCTAGATTAATCCATAAACAACAGATGACGTGACATCCCATCACGTGGTGGCAGCACTTGCCGATGGGGATGCGATATTACATCATGGCTTTTTGTATGGTCGACACGTCATGTGATCATGCACTTAGCAGGTGGCTGCAACTTCAGCAAAATACCCTGGTGTTAAGACCAGCAAAGCCAAAACCACCCTGTCGTTATTGAGTTAAAAATAAGTGCAATTGCTAATTTGTCTCATAAGTGAGAACTATAATTCATATTGCTTTACACTTATTATGAAGACATGTATCATAATCAGTAACTAAAATGAGTAGTCAAGAATACACCAAGGTTGCCAATCTACTCTAGCCATTTTCTTACAAGAAAATTACTAATGTTTGTTCCATTTCACTCCAATTGCTGCATCCTCAGTAATCAAAAGTAAAGCATCTGAATCATACATATAACCATTAAAATTACCAAAGTTTTCACTGCAGCTAACAACTCTAGACCTTACAATCTTTTGAAAAGCACAAGGTAAAAAGAGAGAAGGATTGAACAAAAGTATATCTTACTCCATTTGTTTTATCTAAATTCATGAAACTTGTCCTTCTTTATTCCCATTCATTGTCACACATAAATGTTCTATACAACACAGTAATAACTTTTTATTGGTGTCCATTAAAAAAAGAAAAAAACAAGTCTCTTGAGTATCATAAAGCTTACCTTACTTTTGATTTCAGAATTTAAAGTAGGCAAAGTGAACACTGAAATGCACACAGGTCCATATAGCGATATAGGTACATAGATAAAAGAAACAAGCTTCTGTAATCTACCAACAGCATTACTTCCTACAAAACCTTATAATTCTGTTTCTACTAATCCCCAGATACTAACTCAACAAACCTGAAATGATTGTGCCGTAACCATGGAATCAGTATCAGAACTCAGCTCCAAGTCCTTTGTTTCTAGTTCTTGGTCTGTTTCTTTATAATGTGAGGTGTCCATTTCTTTATAATGTGTCTGATCTACCTTTCCATGTGGCTGTGAAATATCTATTGCTGTGCTTTGCTGTGGACACTCTGTTCCTATGTGTTGTAAATGTTTTTCCCCTTCATGCTGTGGTGAATGTTTAGAATTTTTACTGAGATCCAAATTGTTTTTTTCACATTCTGGTGAACAAGTTGCACTTTCTTGCTGCTGTGAATGAGGTGGCACTTCAGGTTGTAATGAATATTTCACACTTTCAAGTCTAACTTCACATTGTTCCTTCCCTTCTTTATTTAGTGTTAATTCTTCACACTGATCCTTGATGGCTGTTTGTTGCATGTAATCTACCTTGACTTCCTGCAACTCATTCAACTCATGCTGCTCTTTTCCTGATTTTTCCACATTTATAATGCAAGTTGAGTCACCTGACCTTTCTTGTATCCCAATCTCTTCATTATTAATTAGACCAGAACTCTGGGGCAAGTTTATATCATTAGGTAAAGTTTCTCCTTGGTCACATTCTTCATACTCAGATGAAATACCCTCATGAAAACAATCTTCATATTTATGGTTATCATCTGATAGTTCCTCTGTCTGTATCTGCTCATCCCACATAGATGCAGTTCCATTTCGGGAGCTTGGATTAGGTAAAGCATCAAGATTTTCCACTGGTGGGTGTGCCTGTACTCTCTTATTCCTGCTGTTTTTGCCTTCTGTTTGCTGTATCAATATTAATCATCAGTTACTAACCATTTCAGGATGAATGGATTTGTTCATTCTATATTTAGGACATTTTGACCCAATGCTATTACCCGATGAATTATTCTAATAGACTGAGAACAATTCAAACTTAATCCATAATCCTAGCTACTCACGGTATTCTCTATAATAATACGTACTAAATTTGTTGTAGATCTCTGTATTATCAAAACTGTTTGTTTTACTATGACTTTACAAACCCTCTATTTGAATATAGAGTTGTTCTTTCTCCATAAAGGTATCATGCTTAATAAATATTTCTAAAGAAAACAGAGATGTACATCATCCTTATCCTTAACATTGGTCACATCATGATTAAATAAAAAATCCATCAAAATTGGATCTAATAAAACAACATTAAAACTGCAAATAATATCCTCTTAAAATGATACCAAGTAACTACCACTCCTGATATAAAATTAAAATCACCTCAAATCACATGGCAAAATATTCTGAAAATCAGATAACAGCAAAAGGCCAACATAAGTACACTCGCTCCATTTAAGATGAAAAACAGTATCAAATTTATTTCAATGTAAATTAACTTTCCATTACAACTGGCAACTGCAACACCTGACCTAGCTATCCTTTATGGGAAATTGCACTTTCTATACCACCAAGATACCAACCACCTGAACTCACATTTATATGTACGACTATACAAGTAAAACAAAACAAAACAATGAAAATAAGTATGATAAACAGCTATGATTATATAGTCTTTCTTTTCTGGTATACAGATAACAAACATATGCTCTATCCTGCAATATTACATAACATTTATAATCTATGGTTTCTTTAAAGACCAAAACTTCAATTGTTAACTACTATGCCATTAGTCAAACTCAACACAGATAATGTCCATTTAAGTCAATGTGTTGTTCCAATCAGAAAAGAGCAAAATAATAAAACAAATATACAGGCCATCAACAAACTTGTCTCACATTGCCAAAAGCTTCCAAAAAACAGGTTAGTGTGATCATACTGCATCTTTCTAAATCACAGTACAATCTCTGAACCTAAAAATCTACAAAAACAGAATTTAAAAGTATTATATAAATCTCAAACAGTTATGATTAGCCATCTTGTTTTAAAATCTCTTCCTACCTGTTCATCCAACAGCTTGTCTTGTGTGAGAGTCTCCTCTACCTTGCTTCTGTCCTTTTCTTCACCTTTATTTTGTACCTTCTCCTTGATCTGCTGTTCCACCTCTGAACCTCCAGTTGGCTTATCATTGGTTTGAACAACTGACTCCTTTTTGCCAAAGTCTTGTGTCTCCTGCTCTAGTTCCAGATCGGGAGAGCCAGCTATTGCAGAGTCCGTTGACTGTACCAATGAATCCCCCGAGAGGTCAGAAGTATTATCCATAACCTCACTGGAAATTATAAAAAGATTTTATATAAGCAGTACTTCTCATGTCTGACAATCTGCCATATGTAAAAGAAAAAAAGAAAAACAACAGTTGAAAAAAAAAAAAGGACTTGGAATCCTCTGTAGGATGCCCATTTTTTCCCCCTGAAATGTTAGTGTTTTAACCCGTTAATGACGGGTGACAAGATATCACGTCAAGTGTTGCAGGGTCAGCCGACGGGGATGAGATATTTTGTCATGGCTATCCTCCTGGCCAGTGCCCTGGGTGAATGGGCGTATAGCGCTTGGTCGCGGCCAGTGCGGGCGAGAATCCCG
>NW_028234425.1:16001240-16006240 GCF_977035675.1 Penaeus japonicus | reverse complement strand
AAACACAAACACAAACACACACGTGCGTGTGCTTTAGGGAGTAACACGATATTTGGGAAATGATCAGACCATAACTTCTTTGCAGAAAAAACTCTTTTTTACAGACCAAAATTCAGAGAACTTAGATGATAAAAAAAAAAATGTTAATATGGATTTATAAAATGAAAAGGACTCCCACTCAAAGACTGTACCTATCTTTTAAGTAGCCTGCATAAAGCAAAGGTATGCAGTTTCCACATGAAATGATATAATTCATGCCAATATCTTAAAATATATGTCACCGTAGGGCAGGTTGATTTATAGCCAACGATCACATATATGATGGACAAATTTTTGTTTACTTAAGAAAAGACTGCTAACTAATTTTCAGGGTCCTAGGATTAGGGAAACGTGTAAGAGAATTAACCCTTTGGCTGTGGTATTAATAAAATATGTATACAGTCATGTGGCGGGTTTACGCTGTATGGCACAGTGCCATCTGTTTTATGACCGATGCTGCCTTGACAGCAAATCATGCCATCTGCTATCAATGGGTTAAGTTAAAGTAACTAGAACCTAGAAGTAGCACCACAGAATTGCATTAAAATTGACTGTCTGGCCTTCCTTGCTATTTACAGTTGCAATAACAGTCCTTCCAAAAAGCATTTAGACTGGGGAACAGGTGCTTTTACCGACAATTCAAAGCCATGGAAAATGTCAGTTTTAAAATCAAGTTTGATTATGTGATGGATTTGAAGAATGAATAGTTTTAATTATATCTTACATTAATTTTCTGACATGTTACCCTAATCCAAGGACCCTGAATATTGGTAAACAGTCTTCACAAATGTAACATAAATTTGACCATCTCATACATGATCTCTTGCCAAATAAGTAAAAAATCTCCACACCTTAATGCCTAAATAACCCAAGTAAATATATCTACCAATGTTTCAAAATGTGAACCTTTAATTACCCTGTATGCCCTCTCAAACGAACAAAATGTATACCTTATGACGATAAATTACTGCCATTTGCAAATTGTTACACTTTCAAATCTTCATACAAATTAACCCTATGACGACGGTGCGTCACACCCTTGTGACACAGCAAAATTCCCAATGCCGGGGCGTCATGCCAGTGTGACGTTTCCAATGCAATATTGCAATGGCCCCGCGTAGGGGTTTTCATTTAGTGCATGCCCCGTCGGGAAAGGGTTAAGAGAGTCACATTTCTGCAAAGTAGTAATACACAACCTATACTAATACATATACACAATGAATTTTCATGAAACAACAAAGCTCGTTAACTAAATATAGTTTTAAAATCAGATCACTTTTCTGCATCTCATGTTGTAACTTATATTAGATATGGTATAGCCATATAATTTAAACATTGTTTAGCCTTTTAGTCTCCATAAAAGAGGAGTATAGCTGTACACTCAGTGTAACATCACTACCGCAAATTCATCGACCTATGAAGTTTATCACATTTTCTTAATTGTAACAATGAAAAAACAAAAAGGATACAACTTTACACACCACTCCTTCTCACTCCTACTACCACTTGGCAAAAGAGCCAAACTGGCAGTGGTACCTTACATGCCTCACATTTGGTTAGAGACAACCATGGCATCAACGCGCTGCCTGTACGCAATGGGTAAACAATACTCATAGAAAAGCAAACAGCTGTTACAACCAGTCAGATCTGCTGATATCAAAGTATTCTCTATCTAGTCACGAAATAGAAAAGTCAGTCAACCATTAGGATAAGAGGAGCTTTTTTCTCATTTCATTTTCATTTTTTCCTCTTCATTCATTTTTTTTTTTTACCCATTGTAGACTTACTGTTACTATTTTTATAATTAGCAATTCTAATACAGCAACATCTTTTGACAAACTAATCTTTAGGAAGCACTTGTATTGTACTTCTTCCATATTAAACTTTTCTTCTTCTCATGAGCAAATCTCTGTATTGTTTCCATTGGTAAATCTTGATAATATATACACAAATGTCTAGCAATGGACTGTTAGTTTGCCAACAAACCTTCCCCCACATACTGAAGAAAGATAAAGCTTGTAAAACTGATAAACAATCTATTGTTGATTAAGGAACTAGTCTAAATTCCACTTTACCAGAAACTAAGTGTTCGCCTTTTCCTGACCACCAAAGGCATGTGGTAATCACTGGACACTGAACACCATTGGATTGGAACAGATAATGGGACTTCCATCAAAAAATAATTGCCAATTTCAACCGGATTTGGAGAGATCACCACCAAATAAAAGTACATGAAAAAAGTCCCCTCCAGGTAAATTAGCAAGACTTACTATTGCATTTAGTATACTTATAAAGGACTGAAATTACTTAATGCACATTTTTGTATTACACGTGACATTATTGTATCTTAAATAATACTTCCCGATATTACCACTATGATTCTTGTCTCTATTACTTGCATAACCATTAGTTCTATACTCACAACACCTACTAAAATCATTCACCATCATTGCAAATATTGCACTAAATGATAGAAGTTACCTCGTCTTTCTGCAATGCATAATAGGATAAATGTTTAGAAGACATACAAGTTTGGCACTACCCTCACACCAATAAATGCAGCATCAGCCCTCCAACAACAGCAACATAACTCCATTATATTCAGTCTGGCATGATAGCACTTGTAGGCCTAGTCCTCCCCAACTATTCATTTCAAATAAGGAACCATTCTAAACTCTATCTTTCCAGGAATGGCTAATAAACACCCAGATTATTATTTATTTATATATTTTTATTTTGATTTGTTTTATTTTTTTATTTTTCTATTTCTATTACATATCTTTTTTTGTGTGTATAATGTAAAGACATAAAATATGCATTTGCCATCACCCCTATAATGCAAAGGATAAGAGGCCAACAAACGTCCCCATATTGGAGACAGGAATAGATTTGCTAGCGAGGCCCCTTGACATGCACTTGTACCAGCCGTGTGGCACTTCAGACAAGTTTTTTGCATAGTGACAGAGTAGCACACAATGTGTCAGGGCCTTTCTTGCTCCCTTTCATTCACTGATTTGAAAACTAGAGATTTTTTGTGTCTTCATTATTTTTAGTCTGATACCATATTGTGAGTTTATATTAACCATCTGACTGAAATCATAATATGGAGACCCTGTATTCCTACATAATGAACCAGTCCAAGCTCAATGTATACAGACTGAAACTCCCGAAAATCAAGGTAAGTAGCACAAGGTGCTACAAAAAAGGGGGGATCCAGGGGGAGATAAACCCCCTCCTTGGTTAACCCGTTAACAACGGATGACGTGTTTTTTCGTCATACATGACGCAGGACCTCTTGCCTGACAATGGGCGTCATGACGTTCGGGGATTTTAGATCACTATGTTATTTTATTGTACTTTAAGTAATGAGTGAGTGATGTTGACAATTGCAGTCATAATTATTATAGCTGCCGTAATACTAAGCAAAATGGTTTTCAACTTGCTTACAAAACCTAGATGGCACCACTTTCTCCTAGCACCAGCAGGAGAGAGAGCCTTGAATGGCACCCATCTACGGTCTCTAGCAAGCACTATCTCTATAGAGTGATGGCACATAGCAAGTTCCCGACCTCTTGCTCTAAAGTACCGCAGATGAAAGATGTGCAGGCAGAACGAGAGGAGGAAGGTGACTCACACCATGCCCAATGCCTACAATGTGCCACTGTGCCAGTATGGATGCCTTTTATTGTGGCACTCACTGTCAAAAGCACAAATTTCCTTCATCTTCCCTACTTCATTTGGATGGTTATAAGTTTCATGTTCGTTCATGACAGCATTCAAATGCAAAATAATAAAGTTGCTTTTTGTTCTCCCCATAAAACAGCAATACTTTTATCAGATTGAGTATAAAGAAAAAAAATGAGTTGACATGGACCCTGAACTACAATTTTAGTCAACTGCAAAATTGATGGAGCCTGTGATATGACAGATATAAATTTCTAAAAACACTAAAACACACAAAAAAACAAAATACAAAAATGGCTCTAGCTCTACAATGAGGGACTAACAGGGAGTGGGAAAAATCAAAATATGTTGCAGAAGCTGCCTTGCTTAGAAATAAAACCCATCCTGGAGACAGTGTAAGCAAATCTATCCCCCGTCGGCAACGGGTTAAGACTAACCTCAAACCTAAGTAAGGTTAGGCTGGTAGTTGGGTTAGGATTTTGTAGACTAAAATACCCCAAAAACTGTGTAAGTATAATTCCTGCCAGAGATCACTTCATGTCATGGAATAATGCATAGAGGTAACCACAATCACTATGCACAAGAACGCCCTGTGGGTGAGTAATTTGTTAACCCATTGGTCGCGGTATTAAAAAAAGGTTTGTGCTGTAGGATGGCTATTTTACATGTCTGGCACGATGCCATCTGCGTCTATGACCGACTCTGCCTTTGCAGCAAATCATGCCATCCGCTGCTAATGTGTTAAGAAACCACATCTATTCCATGCCCTCCCCTTACTATTGGGGCCCAGATTGTGGGTTTAGGGGAGGGGAAATTGCAGATTATCATCCATTATATATAGTAGTAGAGGGAGCAGGGAAGCCATCAATAGCACTCTCATGGTATTTTGTAACTCGCCACTATTTAAAAAATTTACCCATTTATTCCTAATGCTATCTATGTTGATCCATGGTAAAGTCTTACGTAAACTTCTAGAGTAGGTCAGCTTCACAAAACACATTGAAATTGGTAATGACAGATTCCTTGTAATGTCTAGTATGCATTTATAATGGTTTTAGTCAACAGAACCCAACAATAATGACTGTATAAGACCCGACAGGTGGGGTGGGCATGAAGTATCACAGGGATATTGTGGGGTAAATTGAATACCCTATCAAAAATTGGTATTTTATTAGTCTTCTAACAAATCACATATACCATGGTACAATTCTGTCTACAGTAAATTAACCCTCTCTGGACGGGTGGTACAGTACTGTACCGCTCATTCAAAAGCCCAG
>NW_028234425.1:15921240-15928740 GCF_977035675.1 Penaeus japonicus | reverse complement strand
TCATCATCATCATCATCATCACCATACCAATAAAGATGTCACTAATAGCAATATCATGAGTTACTATTACAACCACAACCAATAATAATCATAGTTATACTAAAGCTAAAAAAAAAAAAAAATTCTCTAAAGGGACGGTGCAAATAACCGCACACATAAAAAACAAAAAATCCATCTATCCATACGACAATCTATCTATCTATCAATCAATCCCACCTTTTTCCAGCATCCTCTTCCTCAGGTAGGCATAATAGACGATGACGTAAGCGACCGCCCCAGCCAGAGATATGTACGCAAAGAACCTGAAGGCAGCTGGGAGGCCGTAGCTGGAGATCAGGTATCCTCCGAACAACGCCCCTACGCCACGACCTGGAGAGGTATTGGCATTGTTATTAGGTGAAGCATTAGGGAATAGGTGAATGTTTGCTTGCAGGAGCTTGTGGAGATTTGTTTTTGGAATCTTTCTATTTTTTTTTTTTTTTGTGATGATGATGATGATGATGATGATGATTGTTGGTGTTATTGTTATCGTTATTGTCATTATTATTTGGTTAATTAATTTTAAAAATTCAATTTTATGAGTGTCTATATTTTTGATGTGTGTTTTTGTTTCTATGTATGCATATTAAGACAATATAAACTTTAACATCTGGAAAACACAAGCTATGGTCATAGATTATAACATACAACATATTAAATAAACACGTAACTTTTACAAGATAAAAAAAAAAAAAAAAAAAAGGCGCCATACCCAGCGAATAGTGCGTGGCGCCCGCGAGGCCGGTCATCGTGGCCAGGAGTCCCTTCGGAGCGAGGAGGGGGCAGTAGGTGATGGCGGCGACCCACATCACCTGGTACGTGAACACCTCCAGCATCTCGTAGGGGAACACTAGCCACGGATCTCTGAGGGGACAGAGCTGATGTTTAGGTGGACATATACATACACACATACATATATATATATATATATATATATATATATATATATATATATATATATATATATATATATATATATATATATATATATAGAGAGAGAGAGAGAGAGAGAGAGAGAGAGAGAGAAATTATGGAATTTGATAACTCATACATATATATATATATATATGTATGCTTGTATGTACGCCTAAATGTGTATGTGTTAGAGTGTGTATATATGTATGTATTTGAACACATAGGAATATTACTATTTTGCATAGAAAACCACTCACGTCAGGTATGCATATCCAAAATGCCTGACCGCGTAGCACACGAACGATATGAAGAAGATTGCAGGTCGACCGACCTTTTCGACGACCTTGTCAGCAATGAACATAAAAGGGATGCCCACCACGCAGCCTACGGTCAGGGTGAGACCTGCAAATAGGAAGACAGGAAGTCACACGCCGCGACATAGATCTTTCTGACGGTCAAAGGCAATAAACATCATTCAGTACAAAAATCAGTACACAACAACGTACACACAAGTAAAGTAGGCACCCATATAAAACACACACACACACACACACACACACACACACACACATGCCGCACCTGAGAGTGAAAGCAC
Organism: Penaeus japonicus; assembly: GCF_977035675.1. Taxonomy (NCBI): domain Eukaryota; kingdom Metazoa; phylum Arthropoda; class Malacostraca; order Decapoda; family Penaeidae; genus Penaeus; species Penaeus japonicus. The sequence continues at coordinate 15,927,191 of NW_028234425.1, read as the reverse complement.
TTACCTAACAGATAATTGGGAGCTTTGAGTTCTCTGAGGAAGACGAAGAGGTAGCTCTCAATGAAGCCCCAGTTGGACCCGAGGACGAGAACCATGACCAGGAAGATGTCGATCTCCACCTTCGTTACCAACTCCTTCAGATCCTGAATGAGCTTTTTGTTGGAGATGTCCACCTGTAGTAAAAAAAAAAAGAAAGAAAGAAAATCGTGAAGATTAGACCGTATTGTGGTATGATATTCGGGATAAAAGTAATGCGCTTGCGTTGCCTGTGCAAGATATGCCGACATGATTCTCACCGTGAACTGTAGCCGAGCCACGAGCAGTCCTGATATGGCGATCAGCCCGCCGCCCAAGTAAAAGGCAGGCATGTAGTCCGAATAACCTTGGGGAAAAAAACATATTAATATCATCCGTGCAAAATGTTGTACATGGTTTTGCGAAAATAGATTTATAACCTCCATGTCATTCACTATGGCAGGAAAGACAGGAAATAATAGTCATGTCAACCTTTTCAAGCGTGGCATGTGCATGGATCCATGAAAACAAGAAAACCTTACCTACATTGGCACTGTGGCTATCGAGGATGATACCAGTTACAAGGGGCACGATTGCCGTACCCACAGTCGCGAGGACACGTTGTTTGCCAAAGTCGGCTTTGTATTGCTTGATAATAGCCAGCGTCGTGGCGTCCTGAGGATGGAGTGACAAAGAACATTAACAATTACAAAACACAAACACAGTAACGTGTACAACACAGACATAATAAAACACAAACACAGTAAGAAAGAGTAAACTCGTAACGTTTCGAACTTTTAAAGAACGTCCATCATCAGACGTAAGCAATCCAAAATCTGTTGGTAACGTTTACCGTATTCCTTCTGGCAAACCAATACCCGCCGGCAAAAATATAACCTTAGTGGAGGCAAAGTTAATCATATACGAATAAACAAACAAAACCCTTACTAGGAAAACAATTCGGCAACGTCAATTAAAGAGCGGGGTTGCCTATTGTCATATAAAGGAAGAGACGTACTAGCATGGTAAAAGATGAAGCCAGGAAGAAGGTGCTGATCATACGGAGACCGAAGTAGATCCAGAATGTCGCCGGATTGTTGGAAGGATCGTCAGGATGTTGGCAGGGGTCTGACACCGTCACTTGACACTCGAGAGGGCAGCCAGAGGGACAAACAAGGTTCTGGAACTCTTGTCCGCCATGCGTTAGGTTAGACCACGTGTGGGAGCACTTGTCTTTCTCTCTCCATGATAATACGGTGGCGTTGATGGTCACCTGGATTTAGATGATGATAATTATTATAAAAGAATAAAGTAAAATAATGAGAAAGGAATGATATAGAATAATAGATCAAGACATGTCGCAGAATGATAGATGAATAGATAAATAGATAAATTTAATGATATTAACTAACGTGGAATGTGTATTCAGGTTTCATTAATGCAGCCCTTTTTTCTAATTTCAGTTTTATGGATATTGTGTTCTCTAGTTCAATGTCACGTTTCTTATTTGACTTTATGTTATCGTTTGACAGATTTAGTTATTTAGTAATATTGATATATTTTGAAAAAGTATAAATACATTATCACTGTACATACTGCCCGCTGCCATACCTCTTCTGTGATATTGAAGGAGATGCAGGAACTATCACCCTGAAGTGAGGAACAAAGGTTTGCTTCTGTGGCTGTTGTCTCGCAGAGGAACTTGCAGTTCTGGAGAAGTACAGTATAGGGATTATCCCAGGACTGATATCACACACACACACACACACACAGACACGCATACACATACATACAAACATATCTATATATACATACATACACACACACACACACACACATATATATATATATATATATATATATATATATATATATATATATATATATATATATATATATATGCGAAATTACACAGTAATAAATCTCGTTATCTTATTGTTTTAGTTTTACCGAAATTTCAGTTGGAAATAAAAAATGCAAGTCACGAATCAAAGAAAACCTCCCAACTTTTGGGGAAACTATTCTAAAGAGAGTCGTGGCATCACCCAGGTTTATAGTTAAATGCTGTTACATATGAAAGGTAAATAAGGTCGAAATAAACGATAAAAATGTGCAAAGTAAGTAATTTAAGATTGCAATATAGCCATATGCATCATTCATAATGCTAGCTAATCAAGCGTATGATAGTAATCTTAAGAAAGAGACGGGTTTTCCTACTATCCGTGAAAATACATACATGAGGTAGACAAGCGCCTATATATACGAGGCCTGATTATAAAACAGTTTATTGGATTTTGTAAAGCGGGCAGTCAGTAGTCTGATACTCTCTCTCTCTCTCTCTCTCTTATAACCATATGTAGTGCCTAGAATGTTCTTATTATATTCATTTCTGATACGGCAATTTCGGGCTAACATACACCAACTGTTTCCTACTTGGGTCTTGATGGATGACCTGGGACTCCTCAGAGAGATCGACTAGATAAAGAAAGAATGCTCACCCATTGTTTATAATTCTATATTTTGCTTCAACTCTGACCCACTTTTAAGATAACAATCTTTTTAACATTCAGAAGTTAAACTATTAATCATTTCTTAATTCGTTCATTAGTATTCACTTTAACTTATTTCCAATGAGAGATTAATACTCTAACTAAAGAACTATACTATTTCCTCATCCCAAAACTATCACGGCTTATCTGCGTTCCAGAGATGTATTCTTTTAGAAAATAACTCGCATCGAATTCAAGGCATGATTTCCTAAGATTCGAGCCTGAAGGAGCAAACATCCCACCTTTAAGACCATCTGGAGATCAGTGGAGTTGCGGAGGTCGTGGCAAAGGTCGCAGGACGACCAAGTGAGAGAATGGTCGTCTGGTCCGCACGCGAGAGTGAGCGAGTTCGTGGGACGAGCAGGGACGTGTAACAGCATCAAGTGGAACAGCACACACATGAGAGTGTTGAAGCACACGACAATTTTGTACTTGCCAAACTTGTCCGCGATGATGCCTGCGGAGAAGGTTAAAGTAAATAATGATATGCCGGTAAACATGTAAACAACTATGGAAAAATAGGAAAACACAATTTTTTTTCGCCTTATTGCTTTTTCCGGACATCAAATACAAATGATACAGGGAGGTGCATACTGTATTGCATTGATTAAGCGCGCACCGTTCTTGGAAGCATCGTGACTTCCCGCAGCGGTGTTTCTCGGTGCCACTTCTATGATATTCCTTTGTCGCGGAGTCAATCCTTGGCTGGTAATGGAGGCTTGGGGTGTCGATGGGAACGGCGAAGGCGCTCCTGTTGTCTTGGCGCCAAAGGGCGTTGCCGCGTCGCACCCGCCGCCAGGTATACTGTACACCTGACTAAGAGGTCTGCGGTGACCTGACCTCTTTTCGGCGGTAAGAGGTCAGAGGCCATGACAATAGGAGCGTCTTTATTGTTCGCGTCGACACCGACGGCCATCTTCCTAAGTGGCCCCAAGCCTCCATTATCAGGGAAGGATTGGCCCCTCGAACGACAAAGGAATATGATAGATGTGGCATTGATACGATCTACAAACATAAACATCACTGTGGGAAGCCACGGTCTAGCCAAGGTCGGCGCGCACCATACCACGCGTATATATACACATTAGTAAGTTTTCTTTTCCCCCTTTTTTGTTAGATCTCGATCAGCATGAATGCTATACTGTCGGTAAACGTAAAATAGCAAGGCTATATATCTATATCTTTCTATCTATATAACTTTCCATGTATATTACATATATATATACACACATATGCATGTATATGTGTATATAAGTATATATATGTATGTATGTATATATGAACATGTATTTATGTGTATATATACATATAAATACCTGTATATATACAAATATATATATATATATATATATATATATATATATATATATATATACATATATATATATATATATATATACAAATATATATATATATATATATATATATATATATATATATATATATATATATATATATCAACTCTTATATATGATAAACATACACTGTATTTTTTTAGTATGTTACAATAATAAAGCACTGATAAGGATTAACAATTTGAAATAAACAAGGAAATACTTTCTGGTCTAATTTGTACAATCAACAAATCCGATAAGATTCTTAAATTTAGTATTTTCCTCTTTCCTCACATAAGAAGAAATCACGCACACACTCCCACTGGACCACAATAACGTGTCTCCTTCATTAATTCAGAACATGTTCCGTATGAACCGGGCAGCTCACGGTAAAACATGAAGCACATTACTGATATTATAATTTTCTTAAGACTAATTAGAAAGCCAGTAACAGCGACACGCCACATGTTTCTGGCGCATCAATTTACCTGATATTGGCGGCCCGAGGAGGGAGGCGATCGGCAAGAAGGCGTATATAACAGCTATTTCTTTGACTGTTATGCCCAGCGTCTGCATGTGAAGAGTCAGGTAAGGCAGGAAGGCCGTCGCACCTGCACGATGATTAATTGTTATGCAACAGATTGTTAAATGATGTGTATAATTATTTTTGTTTTTAAAATCTTTGTTTTATTATTACCTATTTTCTTTAATTTTGTCATTTTATATCATCTATCCGATAATTATCTAATTTTGCCGAGCTATATATCTGTGTACAATATAAATATATATATATATATATATATATATATATATATATGTACATATGCACACATTTATATATATATATATATATATATATATATATATATATATATATATATATATATATATATATATATATATATATATATGTGTGTGTGTGTGTGTGTGTGTGTGTATGTTTGTATGTACATAAACATGTATATATGATTTCTACTTCTTACTTCCTCCTTTGCATTTTGTAAAACTGGCGTTGGAAATAGTAGTATAGGTTTGTTCCCTGAGACAGTTTGATAAGTAATGAATCTCAAACGTAGAATAGCTTAAAATCTTTCATAGTAAAAAAGATCATACAGCAATGTAAGGCATGATTCAAGAATGTTCACAGCTAATAAAAAAATTGGCAAAGTAAAAGCAATATTACAATACGGATACAAAGTCCAGATGGAATCGCTTGGTACAAAATGTTCCTTAAGGGAGAAAAAACAAAAACAAAAAAACACAAGTGGAACTAGGTGATACCCTCATTACTTCAGGTGTCAGAGATGAAGTCTACCACGTCATGCTTAAAAGTCTCAACAGTTGTAAACAATAAAAAATAAGGAGCATTTATCCCTAAGTCGTGACCTGAATGTGTCCATGGAATCAAAACAAACTGTTATGCTGTTAGTGTTAGTACGTAATCCACGCTTACATAACACCCAACGCGTAACATAAATTATTTACGAGCGTCACTGAAGCATCGTATCTCATTAAGTGTTATGTCACTGCTGGTATATTAACTCTCCTAGTCAGCCTTTCATATTGAAAAAAGACAAGGATACTCACGGTTCTATCTTTATAACAAATCTGTTTTCATTTACTGGGATAAGAATAAATATTCCCTCTGCATATTAATCTTCAAATCAAACCCCTATCTTAAAAAAAAATGATTAAATACATATGTACAATCTACAGTATATAAATAAAGCTTGCCTTATCATCTACAAACCGAACTACAGAAGTACTGTTAAGATAATTACCATTACGATTACGAACTGCTGGTTTTCCCTGACTCACCTCCCATGAAGAGGAAGTAAATAATCTTGATGGGTAGCAGTTCCTTCCTCCAGGTCAGTCCTTCTTGGAGTTTTGCCTTCCAGCCATTGCCGCTCTTCTTCATCGACTCCATTTTCTTCTTTTTCTACGAAACTGGAAAGATACAGAGAAAGAATTTTGGTACAGGTCAATTAACTAGTTTCGTTCTTGTGATGTTCTAGTGTAAATAAATAAATAAATATATATATATAAATAT
>NW_028234425.1:15868740-15873740 GCF_977035675.1 Penaeus japonicus | reverse complement strand
AGAGGAGAGAGAGAGAGGGGTGGAGCCTGCAGGCTGGGATGTGTAGGAGCAGATGAGAGAGGAGGATGAAGGATAGAGAGGGGAGAGGAATGGGGAGAAGGTGGGAGGGTAGTTGGAGTGGATTGGGTGAAGAGGTGCGGAGGATGAGTGAGAGGAGAAAGGAAGGAGAGGGAGAGGAAATGCTGCGGGGGGGGAGAGAGGGAAGGCGGAGGAGGGAGAGAGGGAGGAGAGGGAGGGGAGGGGAGGTTGAGGAAGAGGGAGGGAGACGTGAACAGGATGAAAGGGAGAGAGAGGGAGACAGGAAAAGGAGATGTGAGAGTAACCGAGAGTTGAGAGAGGAGGGAAGTGAGAGAGGGAGAGGAAGAGAGTGGAGAGAGGGGTGGGAGAGAGGGAGGAGAGAGGAGTGGGGGAGGAGAGTTTCGGGAGTCGAATCGAGAGAGAGAGAGCGAGAAGGAGGGGAGAGAGAGAGAGAGTCTTACGAGTGGAGAGAGAGAGAGGAGAGAGAGAAGAGAGAGAGAGAGAGAGAGAGAGGGTGGAGAAGAGAGAGAGAGAACGAAGGAGGAGATAGTGACCGATGGGAAGAGATGGGAGGCGCGAGTGAGAGAGAGAGAGAGAGAGAGAGAGAGAGAGAGAGAGAGAGAGAGAGAGAGAGAGAAGCATACAGACAGGCACAGGCATACTCATAATTATTCTTATATGAATAATAAAAATAAAAGGAGACAAAAAAAAATAAAAAATAAAATAACTACAATAAACAAAATATAAAAAAAAAACAAAAAACGAAAAACAGAAAAAAAAAAAAAACTAAGAACAACAGGTAAATCTATTCAAGGGGGGAACACCGTGATACGTAATCGTGAGCTAGGACGAGATACGCGCGATGACATTTTAATTAATCAAAGAAAAAAAATCCCCCGGGAACTGATACAGATATTATGCCATAGGGTTATCTTGTTGAATGTAAAATATTATTATATAATAACGTGGATTCACACAACAGATAGAAACATTCACTGCTCTAATGCAGATGGTACTCTGCTGATGTATTATTTCATAAGACCTAAAAGTTAACGTCAACGGACTGATAAACAGCGAACTAATAACCTTATAATTCTTCTAGTTTTCCTATACTAGATGCAGATATATAAAATATAGCATATCGTCTGTCATACATCATGAATTTGAATCGAAAAATAAACTAGGGACAAAATCTGAACAATAACTCTTAATCCAAGACACAAAAACAGACAGGATTGTATCGAACGGGGGGGTAAGGGTGGGGGGTGGGGTCATGTTTGTTTGATAATGGCCTTGCTCGGATTTTTTCGTGATAAAAAATAAAAAGCGAAAAGTGGCACATAAATATAAATTTACATTATGATAGTGCATTTATATATATATATATATATATAGATATATATATATATAGATATATATATATATATATATTATTGTGTGTTGTGTTGTGTAGTGTGTGAGTGTGTGTATACATATACATATATGAATTATGTATAAATCTGGGGGTTTTTTTATTAAAATTTTGTATTATATATATATATATAGATATATATATATATAGAGGAAGAGAGAGGAGAGGGAGTGAGAGAGATGAGAGGAGGGAGGAGGTGGAGAGGAGAGAGAGAGAGTGGAGAGAGAGAGGGGAGAGAGAGAGAGAGAGAGAGAGAGAGAGAGAGAGAGAGAGAGAGAGAGAGAGAGAGAGATAAAGATAGAGATAGGGACAGACAGATATATATATAGACAGATAGATAGACAGACAGCTAGGTCAATATATATAAATAAAAAAACAAATCGATAAATAAATTGATATCCATACATGTTACACCCCACCTCCAGATTCTAAGTACACCTCCGGACACATACCGTGACAAGGGCGAGCGCCTTCTGCGTCGGGGAGGAAAAGGGTCACGAGACGCCGGGCCAAAAACACGGCCACTTCCTCCAGCGTCATGAACTTGCCTGACCCGACGGGACATTCCACCTTCAGTTGGTCTCCGTAGAAGAAGTGATATCTGGGGAAAGGAGGGAAATGAGGAGAGATGAAGAAATGGATAGGGGGATGAGTATCGTTTATAAGACTTCATGGATCTATGGTGATTGATGATTAAAGGAGATGAACAAAGGATGAGGAAATACCTAGATGAGTGATTATAATTCTTCGCCTTGATTAACTCACGTTAAAGGATAATCAACAGAATTAAAGGAAAACAAGACACGGATATATGAGAGTAAGTCGTAACTCCAAGAAGAATTGAAGTCACAGAGTACCTCATGATGTCGCTAACTCTTACCTCTGGGACGAAGCTTATGATTACTTCGTAGATTTGATAAAAAAAAAAAAAAAAAAATCCAGACACCTGGAAATGGAAAGATTGAAACACATATCACTGAAAATTTAAATATATTCTATTAATTCTCAGCAGTCAGCTAAGTTCTGCCACTCGACACAACAATGACTGTCCACTCTGCGAATTTGAAAAGTACTAGAGTTTCATATTCAAATTAAATTATTTTGTGCTTATGGATTTTCTGTCCTGGTTCGTTTTCCTTCTTATCTATGAATGTAGTTTGTAATATGATATTTTTACTGATTAATTTTCTCTCTCTCTCTCTCTCTCTCTCTCTCTCTCTCTCTCTCTCTCTCTCTCTCTCTCTCTCTCTCTCTCTCTCTCTCTCTCTCTCTCTCTCTCCTCTTTCTCTCCTCTCTCTTTCTCCTCGCTCTTCTCTCTCTCTCTCTCTCTCTCTCTCTCTCTCTCTCTCTCTCTCTCTCTCTCTCTCTCTCTCTCTCTCTCTCTCTCTCTCTCTCTCTCTCTCTCTCTCTCTCTCTCTCGCTCTCTCTCTCTCCCTCTCTCTCCCTCTCTCTCGCTCTCTCTCTGTCTTTTTCCCTCCCCCTTCCCCTCCCCCTCTCCCTCTCTCTCTCCTCCCCTCCCCCTCTCCATTTCCCCTCCCCCCTCTCCCTTCCCCCTCTCCCTCACCTTTTAAGAGAGGTGATGATGAGGAAATTCATGGGCAGCCAGATGGGTCCCCGCCAGTTCGAGTTCCCGCCGAAGAGGTAGGTGTTCGATTCGCCCGGCACGTATGACACCTCGTGCTTCTCTCCGCCGATGTCGAGGACGAAGGGCGATTTCTGGTGGGGAAAGGGAAGCGGGATTGGGACGTGAGGTGTTGATGTGCAGGGGGGGGGGGTGGCAATGATGGAAGTCATAGGTGGGGGGTGTAATGATGGGAAAAATTAATACTAACTGACGAGCCTATTAACTATTTTTGCTTGTCCGTTTTTTCTGTGTGTGTAGTGTGTGTGTGTTGTGTGTTGTGTGGCCTGTGCTGCTCGTGGTCGTCGGATGTGTAGGCTGGTTGCTGTGCTGTGTGTGTGTGGGTGGTAAAGACAGACAGAGTGAAGCCTACTCCTGCACCCTCCCGACCGAAGGTGTCGAAGCAACAACCTTAGCATCCCTTCGCACAACAGACGACCACGAACACCCCCCCCCGACGCCAGACGTACCCCCTGATTCCCTGATATGAGGCCAACTCCCTCGACCCCCTGAAATTGATTCCCTCTCACCTGACAAAAAGTTTCTCGTTGCACATAGACTCATCAAAAAGCCCATCATCATCAAACTGGCCACATAAGCTGACACCCCCACACACCCCCACACACCCCCCCCCCCCACCCCCCCATGCAACGATTACCCAAACTGACCACTCGAACACCCACAACCTGCCACCCCACCCCCCCCCCTCCCCCCCCCCAACTGAACAAACTACTACCTAGAACCTGACTGTAACTTCAAGTAATATTCATCCATCGACCACAACGAGGGTTATCCTCCCGGGTCTTTTAACCGTTGATCATCTTTGTTTTGTCTGCCAGCTACAGGCCCGCTCACACCCTCCTGCACGCCCATCCCCTCTCCCCCCCCCCACCTCCTGACAGCGCAGTTTTAACTACTCCGCCAACGTGTATGCCGTCTCACCGTAACGCTTCTATCAAAGCAGATACACCACTTCCCCGTGCCACCGTGCGCCACCCCTCCATATCTACCACACCTTCCTTACTAAAATACAGCACCTGCCTCTCGCCGAGCACAAAGCCCCTCCACTCCACGTTCATAATAACGACCACCCCCCACCCATGGTCATGTCACACTAGAACAACAATAACAGATTCTTCAAAATATATTTTAAAGCTATACAATGATCAACATAAATAAACATAGATAAGAGAATATCCTCTAAAAGCTGGAGAGAGTTCATTTTGGGTATAAGTCTAAGTGAGTAAATGTAAATTCACGTCGCCTTACCTTAAATACCTCCTCTCGTTTTCCCTTCTGCTCCTCCGCCCTCCCCTCTTACCCTGTCCACTACAGAGAGGGAAACCAGAGATAGAATGATAGATTGAACGATAGACTCTAGAAAATATAGATAGCATAGATATATAAGCAGACGAGTATAAGAGAGGACGAGACTAAATAACCCAGTTGCCTGAATACAACCGAAAAGACGCGGATATATAATAGCAGAAGAAACAGACCGACGATGACCATGTCGTGGACCTTCTACCTCCTTGGAGGGAGAGCGACCTGATCCCCGTGGGAGAAAAGAAAACTCCTCTTCGTCAAGAAGGTCACCGAAAGGAGCCGCAGCGAGTGCTGCACTCCTTCGGTGAGGGACGGCGAGCAGCATCCTGCGTGACCCGCCCTCGGTCATGAAGGTCACCTAAGGAGGGTAAAGACCGAATGTACAGGCTTCCCAATTGCACTCTAATAGGCTTGCCACTCAATTCGTTCAGTGTTCCAGATTGTTTTTCTTTTCTTGCTTCTTCTTTTCGAGATTCTTTGTTTTTTTCTTTTTGACTCTAATTAATACGAGTAACAAGAATTCAAACCATAAATTTAATATGTCATTCGGACACGCGTACAAAATACGAGAGGACCTAGTACCCGTTGCGCCGAGATCGCTGGCCTGTTGTTGATACAGCCATC
>NW_028234425.1:15862066-15863640 GCF_977035675.1 Penaeus japonicus | reverse complement strand
TATAATATATAAGTATGCTTCCAAACACTACGTCAGAACACAGTTGATATTCACAAATTAGACAGAATCAGCTGCTATGCAGGCATTATATGTAATTGTGAAACCATGACCCTGTCATTACAAAAACTTCCCCAGGCAGACTAACTTCTGATGTCTTTAAAAAGCGAGGAATGTTATCATTACTGGAATTTGCATTCGTATTGGGACAAATCATCGCTTATAGCCAAGGCACGAAGAAGATGAGTCCGTTCCTGGGCAAGTTGTGTGGATATTGGACGCGTCGAAATTATTCCTCGTTGCTGTTTGCTGTGAGAGTTCCTGCGACCCTCGTACGGCGTATTGTTTATCCATTTAGCGAGGTCTCAGTTTAGTTAAGAGTTTAGTTTTGAAGTAGTAACATCGATATTTTGCTACGAAATTGGGGTACAGTGGTCACGACACGCGCGTGAGTGGAAGTGGGTGGAATGAAAATTTGCGGGAGAAGAAAGGAATAATTTGGTACATAAAAGATCGTAATCCCCGCAATCTTTAAGAAAAAAAAAATCTACCGTAAGGAAAGGAACGAAAAAAAGAGACTCGGCTTGCGTGATATCTAAAAATAAACTTTTGACGTGATTCGCATTACAAGTTAGATCTAATGAAGACTGTACATTATTTTGTTAATATATAATTGTTATAAATAAATATACCTTCCATTATTCTAAGTTATTTGCAAGTTTCATAATATGATTAATTATGAAGAGAAGAGGGGATAGTTTTTTATTACGTTTGTCAGGACCAAATAAAATCCCTTTTTATCAGTTCATTTTTTCGCGGTCTGTGTGTTTTTTCTTTCTCTCTTTGTTGCTACTTCGTCTATATTTGAATTGTCGACTCTATGGCTCTACTGACAAATTGCTTTCCCGCACGCTAATTACTAGTCATTTATTTCTTTAATTTGATGCGTCCCTTCGTTTTCAGTGAAAATATTGAAAACAAATTAAAAGACGCACGCACGACAAACAAACAGATACACAGATATATTCAAACACTTACAAGCAAACAAATAGATACACACGTGCGCGCGCGCACTCATATACACACCTATACTAAAACAGACCTGTTCGGGAGTCAACGAGAGAGAGAGAGCGAGAGAGAGAGAGAGAGAGAGAGAGAGAGAGAGAGAGAGAGAGGAAAGGAGAGGAGATGGGAGAGGAGATGCTTGGAGAGAGGAGAGAGCGGAGAGAGAGAGACGAGAGAGAGGCAGAGACGAGAGATAGAGAGAGAGAGAGGAGAGAGAGACGAGGTACGAGAGAGAGGGAGGAGAGAGAGAATGGAGGAGAGTGAGATGGGTGGGAGATGAAAGAGAGAGAGAGAGAGAGAGAGTTGAGAGAAGAGAGGGGAGAAAGAGAGAGAGAGAGAGAGAGAGATAGAGAGAGAGAGAGAGAGAGAGAGAGAGAGAGAGAGAGAGAGAGAGAGAGAGAGAGAGAGAGAGAGAGAAGCATACAGACAGGCACAGGCATACTCATAATTATTCTTATATGAATAATAATAAGAACAACAGGTAAATCTATTCAAGGGGGGAACACCGTCTG
>NW_028234425.1:15827066-15837066 GCF_977035675.1 Penaeus japonicus | reverse complement strand
GCATGAAAGTTACAGCCAAACATGGACAAATGCAAAATCCATATTAGAAAACAAGTCTCTATCTCTCCCTCTCCCTTTCCCTCTCCTTCTCACACACACACACACACACACACACACACACACACACACACACACACACACACACACACACACACACACACACACACACACACACACACACACACACACACACACACACACACACACACACACACACACACACACACACACACACACACACACACACACACACACACACACACACACACACACTCCTTTACCTCCTCCAAACTTACTTTGGATGTGCGAGCACTTGTTGAAGACTCTGCTTGGGGTCCACCTCGTACAGCTTGCTTTTCTCTTGGTCCTCAAAGTACAACAACATATTTTGGGGAAGGTACTTTCTATCTGTATCCCAAGGCGCAGGTGGTGCGTCCTCACCAAACATTACATTAAGGTGGTCTTCAAAACTGGAAACACGATGAACCAATAATTCAATACAGTGTATAATCATCTACTGACAGCACCTACAGGATATGCAACTGTTATTCAGTCTAGATTTGAATAATTAGTGCTGCATCTTAATATATTCTATTTTTGAAAGTGCAAAACACACTACCATGTTGACACAATAGCAAAAATACATCATTGAATGGTGTGGTGAATCAATTTCTAAATCAAATTCAATTTCAAGTTCTTTAGATCAGAAGATGAAATCTGGTTTGATTTTGAGACGGTTTGTTATATAATACTTCAATTACCGATGACCAGTCTCATCTTAGCATTGGGCATCTTAGGTAAAGTGTCTGCTCTATTTTCTATAATTACACTCAAGAAAAAGTATCATCTTTCACATCTCTTGTTAACCAAATTTCTTTTCTTACATAAACATAGATCAATATACATATAGAAATCAAATAAATCAAATAACAATACTCATTCACTGAAAGCCATTCTTGAAGTGAATTCTCTTATTGTCAATCATTATAAAATTAGAGTGTCTGGAATTCACTTGATGTCTGAACTTACCAATTACTTTCTGTAAATTCTTGAATGAGATCAGTCTCATGATATTCTGGGTAGAGAAGCATGACTGGCCATACCAGTTCACCCTCTTCATTTATGTGTACACGAGATCCCTGTCAAATGAAAAAAATAGTTCCACAACATGCACTACAACAAAAATATTTTTATACAAGAATATGTGCAAATCCAAATTTTACGTGTATGTACTTTTCTAAACAAGAAAAGAATGTAGTCTGAAACTGTCCATATTTTAAATATTGGGAGGGTTTTATTGGTCATTGTTCTCAATTTTCTTGCCAGAGGAAATTAAAAACTTGACATCTGCAAGCCACATATACAAATATCTAAATAATAGTGATCCCATTTTTAATGCACAAATAAGCCACTCTTGCTCCATATAATTTCATCCATATTTCTGTTGCCTTTATCAAGATTACAAATATGGGGCTAAGTCTATAACTTCCACCACTGCTGGAAAAAGAAGGCTGAAGTTCACACCAATGCAAAAAAAAACACAAAAGAACAAATCTCACCTGAGCTGCTGGATGACAGGGTTCCAGGTCAGCTAGCGTGACTGAAGCGGATCCTTTCACTCCAACATTCCCCAACTTCACACCACGACTCTCTATGATGTTGATCAGGTTCCTCTCCTCTGCCTCTTTCTTCTTCTCTTCCTGTAGCTTCTTTCGCTCATTCCGTTCGACAATTTTCTGGAGTGGGAAAGATCAGAAGTGGTAAATGTAGTTTTTATTTATTGGGAGCTTGAAATCCACTTTGTTTAAGGAAAAGATCAAAAGGAAAGGCTATAAGGCAAAAGAAAGAGTTTTTTCTATCACAGATAGACCATGATTTGAGGGGAGACCTTAGTTTGGCCAGGCTACATTATTACTACATACTAATAATTCAATAGGAATCCTTAGAACCTAAAATTACACATCTTACATTCCATAACAAGGGGTAATGTAAGTAAAACAGGGTAGCCATTACAGGAAATTCATCACACTTGTAAGCAATAGAAAGAAAATAGGGAATGACGACAAGGAAAAATGGAGGATTAAAGATAGAGGAAATAAATTTTATAAGGAAGAAAAGAGCTTGAACTGAAGCCATCTAATTGGATTTTGGTAATAGTATTAAGAGTTTTAGAAAGAAAAATTAGCAAGGATGGAAAAGCACAGGGGAGACTCAGCATCACCTATATTACTCCCTTGTCCAAGTGGTGTTGTCCATCAGGTGAAACTACTGCAGGGAAATTTCTATACATGGTTTCTTAACCCCATTGAGTACAAGTGTCGTGACATACATAATGGTATCGATTAGGCCTAAAAGACAGATAGATGTCAATGCGTACTTGATGTGCCACTGGGATCTGCTCACAGTTGAAAGATGCACACAGGCATGAAGTATTATGGCTGTAATGACACTGGCTTCAGGGTTACAAGGTTCCAAAGTCAGTTTAATTCTGTATTATGTGATTGATTTATGGAAAAATATTCTGCACTGCTGAGAGGGTGGAAAAAACACTTTCCCTATCCTTCTAATGTTGTAGACTGCCTGTCCTGATTCTTATAAAGATAGTTATCATAACATAGTGATAAATAACCTAAGCGATGTAATTTCACCTCTTATAAAATTATGCTAAAAAACTTCATTATATCAACAAATTACAATCATAAGAAGTGTTCCTTATGAGGGCATTCAACTCGTAACATTAACCCATTAGCAGCGGATGGCATGATTTGCTGCAAAGGCAGAGTCGGTCATAGACACGGATGGCATCATGCCAGACATGTAAAACAGCCATCCTACTGCACAGACCTTTTTTTAATACCGCGACCAATGGGTTAATGAAAAATCATGAATTTGCACAAGCAAAAACTGTGACTGTGACAGATTTCACTCAAATATAAAAACACATTTCTACACTGACACACCAACAACAAAAAAATGCTCAACCATTCCTTTAGAAAGAGGCAACTGTTTCACCATCTCTAAGATACAGAATAAATTCTAAAAAGTACTTCCTATTTTTCTTTCTTTTTTTTGTTTTGGTTTTGTTATAAGATTTACATTGGCACCATGGATCTACACATTGGGTGTGGCAGGTCACGTCCCATTATAAAATTTGATAAACATAAACTTCTGTATATCTAGAATATCATGGAAACATTCTAAAACTCAACTGCATCTCATCTATTCTCTGGATATAAACTTAAGGAACATATCTATTCAGAATCTAGCAACATAATTTGAATCTTCCAACTCTCTTTCAGTCACCCATTGCAAAACTAGAGCCATTTTTGCTTTATTTTGTGTGTGTTTTATTGAGTTCAGAGATTATATGTGCCATATGACAGGCTGTATCAGTGCTGCAGTTGACTAAAATTGTAGTATATGATCCATATTAGCTCATTATTTTCTTTATACTCAGTATGATAGAAGTACTGCTGTTTTATGGGAGGACAAAAGGCAACTTTATTTTTTCGTAATTTGTACTGTCATGAACGAATACGAAACATATAACCACCTACAATGAATATAACATGAAGAGGTAGGGAAGAGGAATGAAAATTGTGTTTGTAACTGTGAGTGCCACAATGAAAGGCATCCATATTGGCACAGGAGTACATTTTAGACACTGGGTATGGATTGAGTCACCTTCCTCTTCTCGTTCTGCCTGCACAATCATCATCAGCGGTACTTTAGAGCAAGAGATCGTCAATTTAGTGTGTGCCATCGCTCTATAAAGATAGCTCTTGCTAAAAACCATGGATGGGTACCATTCAAGGCTCTCTCTCTTGCTGGTGCTAGGAAAAAGTGGTGCCATCTACATTTTGGACGTTAAATTAGCTTGATATTACGGTAATTACAGTAATTATGACTGCAGCTGGCATTATCACTCACTCCTTTTTCATTGCATAGTGATCCAAAATCCCCAAACGTCATATGCATCATGACACCCGTCATCAGGGCAAAGCTCCTACGTCATGTATGTCATGACGTCCGCAATAGGTTAACTGCTATCAAACAATATATCATCCCTTTTCTTATTTTTGCTCTTTGCCTGAACCATCTTTATTTTCCCTCCTCTTTTAATGCAAGTACTAGTTATATAATTTACTTTTACCAAATAGTCCAGTAAGAATTTTGATCAGAAAGCAAACTACATAGACTGTAAAAACATTTAAATGACTTACTTACTTGGCTATTTAGTTACTTGGTGTTAATTCTGACAAGAGCCATAGCAGTGGCTCATGTCAGGACCAGTCTACAAGTCTGTTCAAAAAGGTATATAAAAATAAAAAGCCTCACAACAGTGTCTGAGTGAGAGGAAGGAATTATCATACCTTTTCTTTCATAGCTGTTATTCTTGTTTTCTTCAGTTTATCATCACCCGGTTCCAATCTGAGCCCACGGTCACACCAGGTGATGACTTCATCCCAGGATTTCATTCGAACCGCACAGTCAACTGCCCTCATGATGGCTTTCGTGTAGTCTGGCTTTAATTTGACAGCTAATTCACAGTCCCTGATGGCTGATCTGTTGTTCTCTGTTTGAAAAGAAATATACAATTAAATGTCACAATCTCTAATTCAAAATGAATTGTTACATGTCAAAAGAAAAATCCACCAGCTGTTTCAAAGAAGTGGCTTTACTGTAAATAAAGACCAGAAAAATACATTACCCAGGTGCCATTGTGCTGCAGCTCGATTGTTTAAAAGTTGTGCATTCAGTTCTCTGTCTGGACACATCTGTTTCAGCCCCTCTGAGAAATTTGCAACCGCAAGGCGATACTTCTTGTACTTGAACTGCAAAACACCTTCCTCCTTATAGTTCATTGCCACTTCTGCAATGTTCAGTCACCAATCAAACACAAGATTTATTTTATGTTCATCATAGCAGAAGTGCCTACTCACACAGCATTGCATAGGCCCTTAACCAATCACTCCATCATAAAACTTATCAAAGCAATCTCTTTACTCTATTATAATCTTTGTTTCTCTCTGTTTCCTTTTCCTACCTACCAGTTGGGCTGCTGTGCTCAGGATCAAACTTGAGTTGAGCCAATCCCTCACTCAGAGGATTGATTGGTGCCTCTGCCACTGTGGCCCCATCCTCCTGTACATAAGGTGCAAACAATGGATGCTCTGCCATTTTCTGCAAAGGAGACAGAATATTTAGTATTCATAGTGATAACAACAAATAACAGTCAATTGCTGATGTCAGAGTATAAATGTGAATATTCATCTATCTGTGAGTACATATATATATATATATATATATATATATATATATATATATATATATATATATATATATATATATAATATATATATATGTATATATATATATATATTATATATATATATATATATATAATATATATATATATATATATATATATATATATATATATAATATATATACATATATACATATATACATATATATATATATATAATATATATATATTATATATATATATATATATATATATATATATATATATATATATATATATATATATAAAATAATATAAACATATATACACATATATACACATATATATATATAATAATTATAATATAATATATATAATATATATAATATATATATATATATATATATATATAATATATATATATATATATATATATGGTAAAATGTGAATGATGCCATACATATCCAAACCATGAACTATATCAAAATATACAAAAATAAAATCGCTCCATAAGTTTCTTCTGACCCTATCACAAAAAAGAAAGAAAGAAAGAAAGAAAGAAAGAAAGAAAGAAAGAAAGAAAGAAAGAAAGAAAAAGAAAAAGAAAAAAAGGAAAAGAAATAAATAAAGAAAAACTTACATCCCTCCAGTTCTCTTCAGTCCATCCATCCTCGAATTTGGACTGGCTGACTGTGTCGAGGTGCCGGTCCAAATCCTTGTCCAGCTGGTGACAGAGCTCCGCCCTTTCACTGTCTGTCCAGTCCCTCTTTCCTCCTAACTTCTCCTGGATGATCTTTTCCTTCCAGTCGTCTGCCATGGCTGCTGGGTATACCCTAACAGGCAACTAATATCTGGGATGAAGAAGATAATCTATTGAGTAATCCACAAATAAAGTGTTCAAAGAAATTTTCAGAATAGTAAACAGAGACATAACAGAACAATAAAATAAGATATATTTCTTCTACAGCGCAAATTTCATTACCTTTTTCATATCTTTATTGACACAAGATTCTTTTACTGTAACCCAAGGGATAGATGTGCTTAGCCAGGCTCCAGGATGGATTTTATTTCAGAGCGAGGCAACTTCACACAACATACCTTGACTTTTGACTAGTCACTCATTGTAGAGCAAGAGCAATTTTTGTTTTATTTTTTTTGTTTTACTGTATTTAGAGACTTATATCTGTCATATCACAGGCTCTATCAATTCTGCAGTTAACTAAAATTGTAGCTTAGGGTCCATATCAGCCCATTTTTTTCTCTATACTGTGATAAAAAAAATTGCTATTTTAGGGGAGGACAAAAAGCAACTTTATTATTTCAAATTTATGTACCATCATGAAAAAATACAAAATATACAACCATCCATAGTGAAGATAACATGAAGAGGTTGGGAAGAGGAAAGAAACTTGTGCTTATGACTGTGAGTGCCACAGTAAGAGGCATCCCTACTGGCACAGGGGCAAATTGTAGACACTAGGCACGGTTTGAGTCACCTTCCTCCTTTTGTTCTGCCTGCACATCTTTCATCGGCAGTACTTTAGAGCAAGAGGTTGGCAACTTGCTATGTGCCATCACTCTATAAAGATAGTGCTTCCTAGAAACCATAGATTGGTGCCATTCAAGGCTTTCTGTCTTCATGGTGCTAGAAGAAACTGGCATCATCTAGGTTTTGGATGTTAAGTGAAACCCATTTTGCTTAACATTATGGCAGTTATAATAATTATGATTGCAATTGTCATCATCACTCATTCATTACTCATAGCATAATAAGATAACACAGTGATCCAAAATCTCTGAATGTCGTGACGCCCATTGTCAGGACAGAGCCCCTGCGTCACATATGACATAAAAACACATCACCCATTGTTAATCCTTTCCCGACGGGGCACGCGCTACGCGAAAACCCCTAGGCCGGGCGATTGCAATATTGCATTGAAATCGTCACACTGGCATGACGCCCCGGCATCGGGAGTTTAGCTGTGTCACATGAGTGCGACACACCATCGTCATAGGGTTAACAAGTTAATGAGAAATTCCAGAGTAAATAATAAAAGTTTAAGTGGATTTCAGGACAACTTATTCTTTTATCTATAATGCTAAAATTGCCCCCCAAGATATCATTCATTTTCATTCCTTAAAGTTCTTAATAAATATTGTTAATCTTAGCCTTTAAATGCTGACTTCCTATACTGAACCCCCTTTTTTTTTTTAACTGTGATGATAATGATATGATTATGACTATGATTTTGAGTGTGATGATGATCATCATCATCATCATCATCTTAATATCCTTCAGGCCTTCCCCTACACTTGGGAAAATAATAATATAGGTCTGTGTTCAATAAAACATTTATAAATTGATAGAAAATGTCGTAAGTAATCATTCAATACTAGTTTTATTAGTCTCTGAAACACACACATTTTAGTAAGCACTACTAAGGATGGTTGCTAAAACACTCAGGCATAAATAGTTTACAAGGTTCAAGAATATCAAAATCATTAGAATAAACACAAAAACAACTAACATGCCTCTGAAAGGCCTGGGTGTTAATTATGGGAAATCATCTACAGTACTTGTTTATCACACACATGAAAATTACTTTCTTTGTCTTAAATGTGATTAGAATGATTTTGACATTAGTAATTTGGGTAAATCTCAATAATGCAGCATGTCCACCTCTGGCCTATATACCTATAGATTGTAGACCTCGCTGGTAATTAATCATCCAATGTTGAGTGACTCCAAGCTCTATCTTGCCAGATAGTACATGCCAGAGGTTTATTGGCCTTTGCTATTGGCAAATGCTTGAAACTATATTTCAATCAGATTGAGCTTACAATTGTAAGTCCTCCATCGCAGAACACAATAAATTTCAATAGCAAGTCACATTTTTTGAAGCTATAGCTGATTCATTAGAATAATCAAATTCATTTCCTGTGCTAGCATACTTAACCCATTGGTCGCAGTATTAAAAAAAGGTCTGTGCAATAGGATGGCTGTTTTACATGTCTGGCATGGTGCCATCCTCGTCAATGACCGACTCTGCCTTTGCATCAAATCATGCCATCCGCAGCTAATGGGTTAAAAGCCCCCTAACAGAGAGTGGGGGGTGTTACAACCAAATTTAATCTAACTTAACCTTGTATACCAGGATGAAAGTGAGATTTAAAAGCATCTGACTGAAAAATTCATATGTACCAAATCCAACAATATTTAGTGGCTATGATCATAGCAGGGTAAAATTGCGGTCACGCAATAACTGTTACCTATGCAAATTTAGTACTATGGATTAAGGGCCCACTGACATGATTGGGCTCAGAAAGGTAAATTTGTAGAATGTAGCCTATTTCACTCCAAATCCATCTAAAAACACTGTCCATACCTAAAAATATCAAATAAATGAATGATAAGGCAATAGCATTCCCGAAGCTGTAGTAGTGTATGCCTGGGAGGAAGATCTGGAGCAATATAGACTCTATATTCGGTATCATACAGCTCCTTTTTCATACTTAGCATCTGTTGTCTTCTTTGTCAATATGTAAACATTAAAATCTTAGTACACTTGGCAACACACTAGCTGCTCTAATTGTTTTGGGAGGAAGTGGGTGGGGAGGGGTGTGAGGGGTGGAAATGGGGAGTGAGGGAGGGCGAGTAGTACTTAGACCACCAATGTAGGGGATGTACGCGCCAATTGTCTGAGACTGTAATTGCCACTTTTTTTCTTGACATATGCAAGCACAATTTCATTAAATAGGATATCTATCCATTAGTATTTCTTTATAAAGGTTTTTATTAGTATTTTTATTTGTGAGAATGATTCCTTGTGACGGTTTTCATGTAAAATATTTGAAATTTATGCTTCCAGGGGAAAAATAATTGTGGTGCAAGCATTAAAAATTTTGAAAGGTCTAAATTTGAAACTGTAGTTTTACGTTTAAAATTTTCCAAAGTCAATCAGATTTTCTTGAGTATTACTTAGTATATTCTTTTTGATAGGGAAAATGATAATTTCAAATCAGCATTGTTTTACCTAGAAACAGAAAATAACTAGTGAGAAAATTTGATGCTTTCTAGAGGTCACAAGTAAAATATTTGAAATTCATGCTTACAGTGGAGAAATAACTGGGGTGCAAGAGTTACAAACTTTGAAAGGCCTAAACTCAAAACTGTATTTACTGCAAAAACTGCAAGAAAAGAAGTTATCTGAAATAGAAATATAATGCTTACAACAGCTCCAGCAACTTTTATCTTTCACTGATAAACGCTTGTCGATTGCATTGAGATGTACTTTGACAATGTACCCAAGAGATTGATGACCAAATATGAAACCATTCTAAGCTCAATCCTGCCAGAACATAGGTGGAGAATGTTTTCTACCTTTTCCCTGTATTGCCAATAGGCACGGAACCATGATTCCTGTGTACAAGCTACATCACGCAGGTGATTACATCGTAAAGAAACCACATCTTTTCCATATTTTATCTGACAGGAAGCAGAAATACCCCATTTTATGTGATTTGCATCTTCCCTCCCAACGGAAACTAAAGGTTTGAACTGAAAAATTAAACAAAATTTAACATGCAAATGTCTGAAATAGGAATGCATGAGTGCTAGAATATAAATACTGAAGGTCTGCCGGCTTCTGTTCGAATACTGACAGACTAATTTGTAAAACTTGTCAGTGCCTGCTGAGCTCTCATGCAAGTAGTTTGCAAAAACTAAAGGTACATGCATATACTCGTGACTGT
>NW_028234425.1:15799566-15802066 GCF_977035675.1 Penaeus japonicus | reverse complement strand
AACGGCCGTTAATCTTTGATGGTTTGAATTCATTGAGAAGTGATAGGCCTAACCCACCGAGCGCTGGCCCAATGCGAATTGGCGGGTGATCAATTCTTCGTCTGGCGTCTCAGAAGAAGCCTCTCCAACTTCGTTGAACGTACTTGGTACAGCCTCCTTCACGCAAGCCTTTGCACCGCGGCAAGGTGATTAATCGTAACAACTGGATAGATTAATAGTACTATAAAAATTGACCATACATGGTTCAAAGAATGATATAAGTATTCCTCACTAGATTCATCTAAATACTTTTCAAAAAAGGGCATCGGGTATTCCTTTATTGTGGATACCTATTCAAGTGGCGTAGCAAGGCTGAAACTTGCTAATTCCTACGTTCTTGCAACAGTCGTACTATTCCAATTTGTGCTTTTGAAAAAAGTTAAACCTACATGTTGACACTGATACGGGAAATTATATTTTTGAGAGGCTCTTTTCTGTTTTCGCTGGTCAAAGGATCATGCTGATTATCAGGGATGTGATATAATCAAAGCCTGCCTGTTTTTTTGTTTTTTTTCTAATCTTTTTTATTCAACCTTTCTCTTCGATTTTCTTTCATTTGTTCCTTCGCATTATTGCTCTCAAGTGCTTCATAATACCATTGCATCTGAAGGATTCCTCCGCTTTCTCTATTCTCTTTTTGCCACTCATGAATCTCGTAAGCTAACACCCTTTGAAAATCGTTCTTGCCAACACCTCACCCACCACCTGGCCTCCCCCTCCCCTCCCCTCCTCCTCCTCCTCCTCCTCCATGTAGCACGGCTCCAAACTCCCCGTGTATTTACATATCCCATTTCCATAATACCCGCTAACCTACTGCCTAATCAAACATGTCGGTCTCATCTTGCAACGGGCCCCGCTATTGAGACTCGCGACGATACGCTGGCCGGCGCGAGTGTAAATTAACGGGGTTCAGAGACGGCTAGTGACGCCAGGTTGCGTCGACTTCAGACTACTACTGTCGGCGCGGCGGGAGGCTCCAGGGTGGCAGCGGATAATGATATGTTAATTAGCCTTTATAATCTGAGATGGGGTTTAGATAAAACATAGATGGGTGGGGAAAAAAAAAGGAAGAGAGGGAGAGAGGAAAAATCCAGAATCACAGGGAAGTTTTACGGCAAGATTTTGGCTTCGTGTCACGGAAGTTTGATGATATTATTAGCATGGATAATAAGATAACTTTCCCTTATTATCATGTCGCAGCTTCGCTTTACTCTTCGTGCATGCCACATGGGAGGAAAAATGGGAAGTGCATGTGATAGTTAAGCGAATAGGAATGATCTTATAACTAATGTTTGTCGAAAAGGGTCAGGTTGGTTAACTAACGATAATGAATTTAATTTCTACGTTGTAATGTGTGCAGTAGTAAAGGCTGCTGCAGGTTTATATTACATTATTCAGATAGTGTATTAATAAAATTAAGCTAACAAAGAACAGAACTGTGACTGTATTTTACTACATTAATCAGAATTTTTTATATATATATATATACATATATATTATTATATATATATATAAATATATTATATATATATATATATATATATATATATATATATATGTGAATATATAAGAGAGAGAGAGAGAGAGAGAGTGAGATGTGAGAGAGAGAGAAAGAGAGAGTATCACACACACACACACACACACACACACACACACACACACACACACACACACAACACATATATATAAATATAAATATATATATAATATATATATATATATATATATATATATGTATATATATATATATATATATATATATATATATATAATATATAATATATATATATATATATACACACACACACTGATACTGATGTTGTTGCTTCTATTATTAGCACTATTACTATCAGTATTACTGCTATTACTACTGATAATGATGAAGATGGTTGTGATGGTGATGATGATGATGATTCTATCAATAATAACAATAATAGTGATGATGATGTTGTAAATGATAAAAATGAATAACAATGATTCTGAATAAACCTAACGACAATAAAATAACAATAATAATGTTCATAATCAGTACCTTAAAAATCAGTAGCATTTCAATTTAAGCACTATGATTAATACAGTAATTATCAATACCACGATTTTTATCATCATAATAAAGATCACGGCTACTCCTGTTATTGAGAACAACGCACCCCCTCGCAATGAAGCATTTGCATTAACGGCGTTGGTACTTGCAATGCCTCAGACTCCAGGGCCGTTGCGATGTCATGGGAGGCCGAGACAAAAGAGCCTCGCACGCTGATCCCCTTATGAGTCTAGCAACCACAACGTAAGTGATAATTCCCGGTGGTCTCACACTTTCCCTTAACCCCCCTCCCCACTCCCCCTCCCCCTCCCCACCTGGCGTCTGTTGTCTAGCGTGGCCGAGGGGGAAAGAGGGAGGTCGAGAGGGTAGACCCAACAGCGACTTTGGACTGGAGAGAGAGAATTTCCGGCCATTCCT
>NW_028234425.1:15719566-15722066 GCF_977035675.1 Penaeus japonicus | reverse complement strand
TCGTGCAAGCTTAACGTCCAAAACCTAGATGGCACCACTTTTTTCTAGCACCAGGAGGTGAGAGAGCCTTGAATGGCACCCATCCATGGTCTCTAGCATGCACTGTCTCTATAGAGCGATGGCACACACTAAGTTGATGAACCCTTGCTCTAAAGTACCGCCGATGAAGGATGTGCAGGCAGAACGAGAAGAGGAAGGTGACTCAATCCATACCCAGTGTCTAAAATGTGCTCCTGTGCCAATATGGATGTCTTTCACTGTGGCACTCACAGTCACAAGCACAGGTTTCATTCCTCTTCCCTACCTCTTTTTGTTATCTTTATTGTAGGTGGTTATATGTTTCGTATTCGTTCATGACAGCACAAAAATACGAAAAAATAAAGTTGCCTTTTGTCCTCCCATAAAACAGCAATACTTCTATCACATTGAGTATAAAGAAAATAATGAGCTAATATGGATAACATACTACAATTTTAGTCAACTGCAGCACTGATAGAGCCTGTCATACGGCACATATAAGTCTCTAAACTCAATAAAACACGCAAAAAAATAAAACACAAAAACCGCTCTAGTTTTACAATGAATGACTGAAAGAGATTTGGATGCTTCAAATTATATTGCTTCAAGTGGTCTCTCTCTAAAATAAAACCTATCCTGAAGGCTGGGCAAGCAAATTTATCTCCGTCTGCAATGGGTTAAATGGGATATTGTAGGACTTTCTGAAGTTAGGAGACTAGGCGAAGAGCAGAAATTACCAAAAGATGGACATTTACTATACTGGCGAGGTAAACCCTTGGATAGCAAACAAGAATTAGGAGTAGGTTTCTTAGTTCACAAGCGACTTGAAAAGAATGTTAGGGAATTCTACAGTGTGAGCGAAAGAGTGGTTTCTATAATACTGAAACTAAACAACAGATATAGTCTAAAAATTATCCAAGTGTACACTCCTACCAGCAGTCATAGTGATGAGGAGATAGAGAGCTTCTATGAAGATGTGCAAGCAGCTACCGATAGAGCAAAAACCCATTTTACCGTGATTATGGGGGATTTTAATGCCAAGGTAGGAATAAGGGAAGATGGAGAAATATCGGTTGGGAAACATGGAATAGTCACCAGAAATGAAAGAGGGCAAAGGCTGATAGAATTCGCCGAAGCTCGATCCCTTAAAATTATGAATACATTCTTCGAAAAGAGACCCGAGAGGAAATGGACATGGAAATCACCATCCGACATTAAAAACGAAATTGACTTCATAATCACCAATAGGCGTGACATTGTACAAGACGTGACCGTTATCAATAAAGTAAATGTTGGTAGAAACCATAGACTGGTCAGGAGTAGAGTTAAGTTACAGCTAAGAAGGGAACGAAACAAGCTCATAAAGAAGCCCCTTGTTAATCTAACCAACATTAAGAATACGGCGACGGAATTCAGTATCAACATCCGAAACGAATACTCAGCTCTCGAAGAAGATCTTGACATAGACCAAATGAACGACCAATTCAGTGAGATGTTAACGGAAGCTGCACTTGAAATAGGGGGTAAAGACGAAAAAGAAAAGTTCAGTAAGCTTTCGGTAGAGACAAAAGAGCTTATGAAACAGCGTAGGGACATGAAAATAACATCAATCAGAGACAAGATAGAATCAACAGAGCTGACTAAGACGATAAACAAGAAGAAAGAGGATGTACACAAATTTAACATACGAAAAATAAACGAAGCTCTGCTTGCCGGCAACAAAGAGAAGGCTCGGAATAGGGAAAAAACAAATGTATGCAGTAAAGAAACCCAACGGAGAGGCGACATACAATAAAAATGAAATTATCAAAGTAATAGAAGACTTCTATCGCAACCTATACCACTCAAACGACCAACCACATACGGAGACAAACACAACAATTGGAAATGTTCCAAACATCACGGTAGAGGAAGTAAATAGAGCACTAAAAAGCATGAAAAGAGGAAAAACACCAGAAGACAGCATTAGTGTAGATCTTATTCAAGATGCAGGAGAGATTGCGGCAGTAAAGCTGGCCAGTCTTTATAACAGATGTCTATGCGTCGGTAAAACTCCGAAGGCCTGGAAAAACGCAATAATAATTCTAATACACAAAAAGGGGAAACACAAAAGCCTCCTTTCAGTAATCTATAAACTGTTCACAAAAATCATCACAGCCCGTATCACCGATACATTAGATTCAAAACAACCCAGGTGTGAGGGTTGTCTTAGTCTATCGTAACTGACAACCCAGCACAAGATAGGTGGTGATGTCAGACACAGGGTTTGAACATTACAGGTTTATTCCATAACGCAGATAGTCTGCCGTTATGGTGCACGATAGAAATATTCACTACAGCACATGGTCACAGCAATAAACAATATCACAACACGTATAACAGACGGAGACATCAAGCGTCAGCGGTAGCGTGTCGATCCCGGTCTGCCGGTGTGTTCCAAACATCCAGCTTATGGGAAGGCTTCGCATCCGTCGTCCCCAAC
>NW_028234425.1:15709566-15712066 GCF_977035675.1 Penaeus japonicus | reverse complement strand
AATTATCATTATTAATAGGATTATTATCTTATTATTTGTATTATAATCACCATATGTTTTAACGTAATAATGATAATTATCATTATGATAGTTATAATCATTGTCATTATCAATATCATCCTTATGATGATCCTTATTATCATTATTACATCATATTTATCATTATTGTTATTATCAGCATTATTATCTTAATCATTATCATTGTTATCACTGTTATTACCAGCATTATTATTATGATGATTCTCATAATTATCATCAACATCATTAATACTACTATTAATCATATCATTTTTGTTATCATTATCATTATTACTATCATTACCATTATCTTTCTCATTTCAATATCATCGTTATTATCATCACCATATAGTATCATTAATTAATATATATTTCATTATCATCCTTATTATCCGGAGTGTGGTACCAGGAGAAGGTGTTTACTTTCCACACTAGGAGTAATAACTCTATTTAGTGACTGATGATGGAAATGATCAGTAAACTGACTCAAATCGCTCTAATATTAATCAAAATATGTTTAGTTTAAAATCCCAAACATAGATGGCACCACTCTCTCCGAGCATCAGCAGGAGAGAAAGCCTTGGAGTACGACTAGATTGCGAGGCCGTCCTCCAGCTCTGAAGTGAAGGCGATGCAAGATGTGCAAGAGGAAGGTGTACCTGACCATGTGTAATGATTGCAACGTGACAATGTGACAGTATGGCTGCCTCTTATTGTGGCACTAGCTGTCATAAGTCATAGGCATAAGTGTCCTTCCTCTTCTCCATGTATTCGTGTAATCTTCATCGTGGTTGGTTATTCCTATCGCATTTGTTTGCGAAAGTACTCAAATATAAACGCAGTAGCTTTATGTCCTCCCATAATACTGTAATAGTTCTATATCACTAAGTACAATGAATAAACGAGATGAATTGGACTAAACTACAGTTTAAGAGAGAGCCTATCAGATAGCATATATAAACCTCACAAAATACCCTAACACTAAAAACATCAAACAGCAAAACTATCATAATAATGAAACAAGTGAATACTAAAAAGCGGGTACGGTCGATGTGACACCCTCTGCTCCCTCGCTCTGAAATAAAACCAGTTTTGAACACCGCGCAGGTAGCTGGGCATCACGGTGGGTAAGGACCAAGCTCAGATCAAGTCAACACTCCTTGGCACACTCTCACGAGTCAACACACGCTGACACGGGCGGGCTCGCCATTGTGCATATAAGTCCGGGCGAAGTATATGCTCCGCTAATCTGGTTTATCCTTATCCTTAGTGCCCGTCCTGGGGTTGTGGCAGCTGAATTATGCTGTTGTTTTTGTTGCTGCAGTTTTTGTTGTTGGGTATCAATATTGTTATTGTTATAATGATTATCATCATTACCATTATTGTTATTATCATCATTATCGTTATCATCATTATCACTTTCATCATCTTCACCATTGTCATTATTAGTACTGCAATTATTTTTATTGTTTCATTATCATCATACCATCGATTTATTGCTATCATTATTACCATTAGGATTGTTATTAACATTGCTATTACTATTGTTATCATCATGATTATTTTTCTTCTAAATTGTCATTATCGTCATTATCATTATTGTTATTACTATCATCAATATTTTTTCATATTATTATTGATGTCATTATCATCAGTATCATTATCATTAATATAATTATCATTATCATGTCCATTATCATGATATCATATTAGTATTACCATTAGAAGTAGAAGTAGTAGTAGTAGCAGTAGTAGTAGTACTAGTACTACTACTTGCGATCTCGGGATTTTTATTTAAAAAAGCTGGATATCTTGGGATTTTCTGGGATTTTCATTCTACCCCAAATACTGAATACATTATGTGATACTTATTTTGTAATACTTTTTACTATTAGATTTTATTCCCCTCTGGTTCTCCTGGTCAGATTACTATAAATGACCATTGATATCCACCAGCTATCAAAACAATAATCCTGATTTCATAGATATCACATTAATCAAAATTGATCATGCTGCTACACCTTGTCATCCTTAGCATCGTTATATGAGTTGCATATTGCCACTTGCCAACGCAACACTAGTCGCGCCCTGAACGTGCCTATTCCGGTGCTGTACAATGACTCTCTAACCGGGGCATTTAGCTTAATTCCTGCTATAACCGCATTAATTTGTAACCTCGCAAAATAACCATAGACAAATAAACATGGCTATTCCTTACCCGATGCCAGTGCCGTCACACACTTCCGGGTGGTTCCACGCAGACCAGTGAGCTGTCTCTCAGTGCCTTTCAGCTTTGTTGTGCCTTTGAAGAGGAAGGTAACATCGAGCAGGTCCTCGTCTCTGTTCTCTTCTGAAGCACGTGTTCAGGTATGGCGTACCCGATTTAGTAGATGAAGTGAAATCATTTTTGGATACACCCTACCGAAGTTTAGTGATATTGTTGTTGGGATAGGAATGACCTAGGTGGATGTTGCGTATCTTC
>NW_028234425.1:15652066-15654566 GCF_977035675.1 Penaeus japonicus | reverse complement strand
GGTAGTAAGGGTAATGAAAATGATAATGATAATAAGGATAATAGTAATGATCATGATAAGAATAATAATGATGATGATAACAATCATAATGATAAAAGTGATAATGATAATAATGATAACGATGATGATACTACTACTATTGATAATAGTATTGGCAAAAATAGTAAGTGGGATAACAATGATAATGATAGCAATTCTCTATCTTACTATTAGAACTACAATTAATGATAATTTAATGAAATAATAGCAATGGTTATGATGGCAAGGATGATAATAGCAGATGATAATAGTGACTGTAACAATAATGATGATGATCAATTGATAATGATGGTAACAATAATGATGATGAAACTATAGTGATAATGATAATGATAACAATGATAAATAAATGATAATAAGAATAATATCATGATAATAATAATAACGATAATAGCATGATAACAATAATATGATAATGGTGATGATAGTAACGGTAATGAAAATTATCATAATGATAATGATAATGAGAGTAATGAATGATTATGACAACGATAAACATTTGGCAAAAAGGAAAACAATGATAATGATGATAATGTGGGTGATCATAGTCGTGACATTTTAACACTTTGATTATCACTATTATTATTATCAAAAGTATTATTATTATTATTATTATTGTTATTATCATTACAATTATCATCGTTTTTATCATGTTCATATTTTGGTGAATTATCATTGCTATAACTTTTACTAGTGTCATGATCATAATAATTATTTTTATTATCATCATTATTACGAAAATCATTACTCTTACTCTTATTATTATCATTTTTTATCAGTATCCTTATTATTATCATTGGTATTCTTATAATCATTAATCTTCTCCTTATCATTATTTTCATTATCAGTGCTATCATTATTATCAATATTATTATTTCTATCAATGTTATTAGTATTAATAACATCACAACTATCATTACTGTCATGGTAGAAATTATCTTTATCGTTATTGCCATTGTCGTTATTGTAATCACTATTGTCATTGAAGGGTTTTTAGGTTCCAAATGTTAGTTTGTCACGTGAAGATGACGTCATCAAATAGTGGGAAGTCTTTGCAAAATTCAACAATATCAACGTATTTCACACAAAATTTTATAACGATTTCAGCGTTTTTTTGTTTTTGTTTTTCGCAATGGAACGGTATCTTTTACACACAAAAAAACAAAAAAAAAAAAAACAGACAGGCTCAGTATCCCGAGACGTGTGGCACTGGCAAGGTTACAACATGAAGGCCTAGTGGCATAGTTAGTGGTCTAATTGCACACACAAAGATATATATATATATATATATATATATATATATATATATATATATATATATATATATATATATATATATATGAATCACAAAAAACATAAACACAGTAACGTGCACAAAACAGATGAAATAAAACACTGCCACACTGCCTTTCATTTTGTGGCAGTGTTTTATTATATGTAAAATATATATATATATATATATATATAATATATATATATATATATATATATATATGTATATATATATATATTTATATATATATATATATATATATATATATATATATATATATATATATATATATAAATATATGCATATTTGTATGCATATCTATATACCAAATGCACATGTGCCTCCGTGCCAATATGCGTCTCAATTAACCCGAAGTCGTAAGCACAGAGTCTACAGTTCCATTTGCGGATTCTTCCCGTCGACAAGCAACGACACCAAACTGATTCATCCCAAGATGAACCGACTTGCCTTGGCAGATTTATCGAGTTAATATGGTTCTTCTCCTCATCATGGCAGCGGTATCCGACCCTCCATTACTGCCTCTCTCCGCCGCTAAGAGCCTGTGTTGTGGAATCACTGATCACATTTCTCTCGGCTTATAACAGAATATTTCAGTCTTGCTTCTCGGAAAATTCTCTTGCGACGTAAGGGAAGGGACGCGATCAAACTATGTGTGTGTGTATGTCTTGGTATTTTCTTCTATTCTCTTGTATGTATATGAATGGTTGTGTGTGTGTGTGTGTGTGTGTGTGTGTGTGTGTGTGTGTGTGTGTGTGTGTGTGTGTACGTGCATATATATATATATACATATATATATATATATATATATATATATATATATATATATATATATATATATATATACGTATGTGTGTCTGTGTCTGTGTGTGTGCGTCAATGTATGTATTCGCACATCTTGTTAGCGCCTCGATCCATCATTGTCAATTGGAAGTTATAGCCATGATGAAACTCGTTTTCTTAGTACCAGTTTGCACGCTTGCTGTCAGCCTAAACTAACAATGGAAGGCGCAGCAGCCTGCAATATCCTGCCAAGGACATTAAGAGAGGTCGAATGTGGGGCCATTGCTACAAAATTATGCATAATGACTGTGTGTGGACCCGCCGCTAGACCAGCCAGTCGTAGGAAATTAACCAGCAGCTTGAGTTATTCTGTACGGTCGACTTTGC
>NW_028234425.1:15632066-15639566 GCF_977035675.1 Penaeus japonicus | reverse complement strand
TAATAATGATTATAATAATGATTATAAAAAACAGAAAACTACTGATAATAATAATGATATAAAGAAGAGGAAAAAGATGAACAACAAGAATGATAATGATGAAAATAGATAATATTAAGGATTGTAACAATAATGATAATGATGATAATATTTATGATACTTATAAAGATAAAAAATATATTCATATACATATTGACCATACCAATAATTATAATATCAATACCAATAACAACAAACATGACAATAATAGTAATGACAGGTATGAAGAAGCTAATGACAGTATTTCACGTAAACCTATCAATGTTATTCTATTTTCTTAAAGCCTAGAATCTATAGCTTTTGGTAATGTTTCCTTAATTTCGGTTGCTGGCCCTGTCTTTTTAATGACAATTGATACAGTGAATGGTCTTTTTTACTTTCAGCTCATATGTCTAGTGTCACATTTTATATTTTGAATAGTACTTTTTTCTTGAATAACCTTGAATTGAGGAATGTGACTGTATTAATTGTACTTATTTCTGATTCCTATTATCATTGTTTTTATTATGGATATCATCAGTGTTGTTATTGTCATTATTATTACAATTATTATCATTATTGTCATTACTATCATTAGCATCATTATTATCATCAGCATCATTATTATCATCATTGTAATGATTTTCATTTTTACCATCATCTTTATTATTAATAGTAGTATTTGTATTATTAGTATTATTATCATTATCAATACTATATCATTATCATTATCATAATTGCTGTTGCTGTTCTTCGTTATTTTCATTCACATTATCATTATCATTCTCACCCTTACGTTCACCCTCACCCTCATCAATGCGAATGCTTGAGCAATCACGGTTCAACATTCTTTGTTTTTTCTTTATCTGCGCTGTCTTGAACCTATTCTTGATATTTCCACAAGCTCAAGATCTTCCAAAACAGGTCATTAAGCTTATTAACGATTTTTTCCAAGAATGAGCTAATATCTCATATCATCCAATTGGAAGTAAATTGACCACAAGATGAGCAGATTGGTAAACAAACTGTACCTCTGGAGGGTTTTTCCGTTATCTGTTACGACGAATAACTCCTGATGTTAACAGGAATTCGTAGAGCAATGAATGTCATTTATTATATTTCTAAAAAATAAAGCTCTTAACATTTGCTTACAGTATATGACCCAAGAGACTCACAGTATAACAGGTCAAGCAAGACAATTTGTATAACTTTCTTCTGTGGAAATCCTATTATGCTCTCATAGCTTTCCCAAATGCCCTTTAGCTATTGCTTATTCAATAGTTATTCTCCTCTGACTTTGCTATGACTTAAATCAGCTGATTCAGCCAACAAAGGATATTCACAGTATTTATTACATTTCATTAATTATGTTGCTGTAATTTATCGCTGCGGCCGTTCATGCGAAGGCGAAGGGCCTTGGGAGATAAAAGCAGGGCCCTGATCGGAGGTGATGTCATCTGCAACACCGAAGCGGCTGATCCAACTGTGCAGGAGGGCCTCAGAGCAATCCTGGGCGGCGACTTTCATGGGATTGCTTCGGGCCAGCAGGTGGAGTGATAGGTGGTAGTGAACAGGTACTGAGCGCCGTTCGCCAGTGGTAGGCGCCGACGATGCCAACATGGAGGTGCCCGAACCGGCGCTTAGGCTGTGGAAATTCCCTTATTCAGATTTAGTGTGGCGACTGGTTATGCTTGTCTGGCAGGCGGTGCAGCACCGGGCCCAATAGCAGACTTCTCTCTTTCTACCCTGCCAAACAAAATTTAATGTTATGAGCTTGGTGGTGGAGCATTCGGACGGATGCGAGAGGCCATGAAGGAAGCTGAATACCTTCAGGCGAAAGTGCTTGGGGATGAGGCAACTGGATTTATCTTTCACAACACGTATTCCACGGAGCATTTGAATTCAGTGATACTGGAGAGGTGGCGTTGTTGACGGGCAGACAAGCGTCACCTGCCTTGGTGAAGGCATGAACCAGGAGCCGACGATCTGCTCAGATGGTGAAGCTGACGCCTTCTAGCTGGAATCTGAAATGGAAAACAGCTAGTTCGCGGGTCGAAGGTGCTGTATTTTAACACGGCCTTGTGGAACTTTCTGTTGAAGAAGCCATTGCTTGATGACCGTCCCAACTGCGGCGTTGCTGGCGTCTGCGGTGAGGGTGAGAGGGGCGCTGGGCGTCGGGGATTTCTTAACTGCCTCCACCCTGGAGGAAAGGGGGCGGGTGCCGGTGGCGGAGATCTCGTGACCGAGAAAAATTCACAGTGGAGGCGCCGAAAAGACATTTGTTGTAACGCACTCCTAAGCCCTTTGTCCTGGAGGAGTTCCAGAACATTCTGGATGTGCTCAAGGTATTCGATGGCATTGCTGGGGAAGATGACGATGTCGCTTATGTAGCAGGCATTGTAGGGAAGGTCGCCTATGATGCCACCCATTAGCCATTGAGTTCCGGAAGCCAAAGGTGGAGGAAGAGTAGGTGTGAGATGATTGCTGCCTTAGGGATGTCTTCCAGGTGCATAGGGACTGGGAAGTAAACTTTCATGAGGTTAAGCTTGGAGAAAATCTTTGCCCTGCCATATTTGGAAAAGGGTAGTGGTCAGGTTCGGTGATGAAGCTCAGGCGTCAGTAGCCAAAACATGGTCTTCAGATGCCGATTCTTAATGAGGTGCAAAGGCGATACCCAGGGGCTTTCGAGACTTTCTGGCAGATACCTATGCCTACTTTCATCAAAGACTTGCTTGACTCTCCGAAGCTTCTCAGTTGATAGGCGTCTGAACTTGGGCGTCCCGTGGTCTTTATATGGTGCAAGACACCGTGTTTGGCGGCCTGGCCAGGTTGCTGACGGAGTTCAGGTCGGAAGCCATTGGGAAACTCTTGATGGAGAATACCGTATCTGTTGTCCATTCTCACAGGGCAGTGATTGATGTAAGTTAGGTGAAGACAAGAGGGTCTCCTGGATAGTGGTCACTTCAAGGAGCTTGCGGTTGGCGATGTCGACGTGGAAGGGTACCTTGACGTGAGCGATGATGACGTCCCACGAAAAGCGGCGGTTAGTTGCTGAAATGGGTGTAGAGCAGGTGCCGTTGGAAGGAATCTCACTTCCGTTGGCAACGACGAGCTTATCGTTGGAGGGGCCTCGAGGGCGGCTCCTTTCAGTCGACGTTGCAAGGAAGATAGAGCGGAAAGCGTCCATATCGATGAAGACCTTGTGGCGGGATACAAGATCTGTAATGTAAAATCCCGGTCCTGAAATGCAGAGGGCGTGAACGTCTATGGGAGCGTGGGTCTAGGGGGCTACCAACGGCGGCAGCCATCGGCTTCCAGGAAGGCAGCTGCGTGCACCGGTTCGAACCTATCGTGGTTAAAACAGAATCCAGAGGACGAGGTTAGCGGCGGATGGTCTGGCGTGGTGGTTGTGCGTGGCGGGTTACGGCGTTCGCATTGAAATTACTCTCCTTCGTCGTGTAGGAGATGAAGGAGGTGATTCGGGAGGCCTTGGCTACATCAATGAGTTCGTCGGCGATGTGTCTGCGTCGTGTAGGGCAGCCCTTGCGGACGGAGGAAGGCGTTGCAACAACAGCTCGCGCAGATCTACCCTCCGTGGTTTGTTGGCTGCGGAGTCGTGACCTGGCAGCCTAACGAGAGCTTACATTTCGGTCCAGGCTGCATGGGTTGTGTTATCGCTATCGCTGCTATCGCTGACTTTACTGAAGCAGGACCTGGACTTCAGCTCGCCGGAACTATAAGAGAGGTTCTTGTCTTGAGAAAGGAGACGTGTTTCGCTGGGTATCTTGAGAGAAGGGGTCACCAGCTGTAAGGAGCGATGAAAATACAAAGAGATACAATTTGATAGTGGTATATTATTCACAAAAAAAAACTAAATTATATACAATATGGAAGATAGTTATGCCAATACAGGGAACCGGGGCTGGCTCCTGATTGGTCGAAGATTAGCCAGTGCCGGGGAGGCGTGGTAGGTCGCTGAGTGGTGGGTGTTTCACTACTATCATTACCATTATAATTAGTATTATAATTATTATTACTGTTATCATTACTAGCACTAATACTACTATCAACATTGTTATTACTACCATACCTATTAATACTACTATTGTTCTTGTCATTATGGATAATAAAACTATAATAATAATCGTATTACTACTTCTACTCCTCCTACTACTAATATTAATAATGACGGTGATAATGATATGTACTATTATCACCTTTTATCTCCGATTTTAATTATATTGCTATTATTATCATTATTGCTATTACTAATATTGTTATCATTATTATCATCATTACTTTTAGTACTTTTACGGCATAATTGATATCAATGTTACTATTTTTATTGTTATAGTTATTATGATTATTATTATTACTATCAATAAAAGTATCATTTATAATTATCATTATTATTGTTATTATTATTGTCTCCCTTATTATGATTATCAGTATTATTGTTACGTTATCATTATTGTTACATTATCATTATCATAATTATCATTGTTGATATCCTACTTCTCCTCCTCCTCCTCCTCCTCACCACCACCATCATCATCATCATTATCATCGTTATCATAGTTATTATTATAATTATAGTTATTAAATCATCATTGCTATCATTATCATCCTCATTATTGTTACTGATGTTAGTATTAGTATTATTATCATTTTTTTTAGTTTCATTATTATCATCGTTATCATCAGTATAATTATTATTACTATCATTGTTAATATCATTAGTTTTATCATCCATATTATTACTATTATTGTTGCTATTATCATTATCAATATAATAATTGTTTTTATTATCATCATTATTATCATTATCATTATTATCAGTTATAGATGTAGTTGCAATAGTACCATTATTATTATCATTACTTTTATCATCATCATTAATATTATCATCATTATTGTCATATTGATCATTATTACTGGGAGTGCTAATAATATATTTTCTACTGCTATGCCATTACCGTTATTGTCGTATTGACCATCATTATTGTTATAAAGATTATCATATTCAATTTTATTATCATCATTATTATTAACATCATTAGCATCATTATCATTATCATTATCATTATTATGATTTTCCTTATCATTATTAATTATATCATTATTGTTATCGCTATCATCATTATTGTTGTTGATTTTACATAATAATCAAAATGCTGTGTTATGTTGCTGCTGCTTTTGTTACTCTTATTATCATCGATATTATTTTCATTGACAATATTATTAGCATAATTATCATTGTTATTATCATCATCATTATCATTATTATCATTATCATTATTGTTACAATCATCATAATCATAGATATTATAATTATTGCTTTATCACTATTATTATGATTATTATGATTATCATTATATTTATTGTCTTTACACTAATAATGATAATAGTGATAATCATTATCAATATTATTGTTATTATCATCATCAACATTATCAATCTCAGTGTCATCCTATCCATTGTCATCATTATTATCACTATCATTATTGTCAGCTTTTATCATTACTTTAGTATTAACAATATTACTATTACTACTATTACTATCATTATCATCTGTATCATGCTCTTGTTGCTGCTATTATCATCATTATTATTATGATATTATTATCATTATTATTGATATCATCCTCAATAATATCATTATGATGATTATATCAATATCATCCTTACTGATATCGTTATCATTGTCATCCCTGTCATTATTGTCACTATTATCCTTATTACTGTCAAATTTTAATATTGCTATTATCATTCTATTTTCGTTATCGTTATCACTACCATCTTTCTTATTTCTATCATTATAATCATCTTTATCAATATCATTGTCATTCGTCAGCATCATCGTCAGCATCATTATTATCATTATCATGGCTATCATCATTATTGTCATTATCATTATCGTTATAATTATTAATATCATTATCATTCATTATTTTCATTCATTTATTTTCATTTATATCATTATCATGGCTATTATCGTTATTGTCACTATCATTATCGTTATGATTATTATTATCATTATCATTCATTTATTTTCATTTATATCATTATCATCATTATCTTTATCAGTAGTATCCTTAAGATTATCATTATTATCATTATCAGCTTATTATCCTTATCATCGACATTACTCTCATTATTCTCATTATCATTGACATTACTATGAGTATTCTCATTATCATCACTATTATCATCCGTATTATAATCGTTATCAGCAGCATTATTATTATTTTCCTGAGTGGTGTGATGAGGATGCATGTTTTGTTATTGTAATCACAGTTATGAATATAATAATGATTAAATAGATAAAGTCAGAGGAAGGGAAATAAATAAATTCAAAATGAAAACTACAGAAGTGCGTTCACTAATACAAATTATTTTAAAGATCTTTATAACATATTGTTAAATCAGCTTGAGAAGAAACCCTTGTGGAATTCAATTTTCAATGTACTTCAAAAAAAAAAAAAAAAAAAAAATCTTCAAAACGAATGACATCATGGTTAACGGACTCTCGTCTTCTCAAAATTCCATCGGTTTTGTGAGTGAACTTATACAATATGGACGTAGTCATTATCCATTGCGGTACATCCGTTGTAAGTAAAAC
Organism: Penaeus japonicus; assembly: GCF_977035675.1. Taxonomy (NCBI): domain Eukaryota; kingdom Metazoa; phylum Arthropoda; class Malacostraca; order Decapoda; family Penaeidae; genus Penaeus; species Penaeus japonicus. The sequence goes on along the minus strand of NW_028234425.1, from coordinate 15,632,926 downwards.
AGATGTTACAGTTACACTTATAATGATGAGAAAGATGATAATCCTTGTATTTTTTTGTTCAGTTATTTTATGATTTTTTATTATCATTTCATTTATTTTTGTATAGGCCGTCGAAGATGAACCTAGAAACGCACAAATTGAATGTTGATGGTTACAGCGCATGGCTATATGTGATATGCTGTAAATGACGTCACTTGTTTAACATGTGATAAATGGGGTGTTATCATAACACAAATATTCTGTATTAGATATTTTGCGAGTTTCATTCAGTTTATCAAATGGCATTAGAAAATATAATCACGATTGCTTTTCTTTCCTTTTTACTGTTGTTATTACCTGAGATGCTATCATTTCGTGTCATTATCAATATTATCTTTCGATATATAATCACCATTATCTTTTTTACTATCGATAGCATTCCTTATTCTTGATATAGATACCCTTGTTATTATGCCACTAACATTTACGTTACTTTGATTTCTGTTTCATTTTTCATTTTCAATTTACTGTACGAGAAAAGTTCACAATTCACAAAATAGGTTCACCAAAATACGGATCTCTATCGAAATCTTGTAATATTCTTTGGAGGCAATCAAAAGTGGGGGAAGGCACAGTAATCCAAGACGGTATTCGTAAATATCGTGCCTCCAACAACAGGTCTTGTATCTTAGTTTCTTCCTCCCTTGCTTTCTCTTGGCCTCGGTCTTCTTCCTTCTCCCCTAGTCACGTCTTATTGCCATCGTCCCCCTCCCTCCCTCTTCTCCCTAATTTCTCCAGCTCTCCCTTTCTTTGTATTCAGTCTGTTGTAGATTTTCCTCCCATTCTCTTTGATTCCTGTTTCTCTTTAACTGTCCCTTTCC
>NW_028234425.1:15602066-15604566 GCF_977035675.1 Penaeus japonicus | reverse complement strand
AATGTCTGGCCGCAATCAAAAATCATCATAGGTTCTTGTTTATAGAGATCATCGTATGAATGTTAAAACCTGTTACCCGGCACACGAACACATTAACAAAAACCACAGGCTCTAATGAAATCCATAATTTGGCTTTATTCTACTCCACCTCATACGATGAAGGTCTATAGGTGTTGTTAGTGCTAGTTTGCGTTTAAGGTATGTAGTATAGTCTATAGCGGTCACAAATGCTTTACACAAAACACTAACTCATATGCTCACAGAGGCCGTAACCAGACGTTAAAGTCTACGATCATTTCCGCCAAAATTAATTCCTTTTGGGGAGAAAGACTGTTAATAAAGATTACAGCATCATTACACTTAATATTTGGTCTTTTTTTTAAGAAAGGGGTCAAAATTTGCACAAAACAAAACCAAAACATCTTATTAAAAATCTTAATCCATGCCCAGGTACTGGGTATAATCACGTCTATTCCTGTTTCCAGTATCCAATAAAAGTCTATAGTACTTCCCGCCATATTTTATTTACTTCGCAAACTGATACTTTTATCAGTGCTAGTTATATATCATATTAGTGCCAACTAGCTAATAGTTTATTTAATATAGATTATAGATCTCCATGTTTTACATCATATAATAAACAAAATATGAAAATGCATCTGTTAGACATCAGATACCACACAACTTCGTAAATCAGATTAGATTTCAGCCTCCGCTGATGTAAGATCCTTCATGTTAGATGTGTTTTTTTGTGCTTTGTGCTCCAAAAGCTGCTTGACATCATTTACTGCCTCCAATGCTTCTGTCCATTTGCCTGGTCTATAACACTGACTGTTAGCCCTGGAAATTTAGATATCAGAAAAATGAGATACATACGGTGGAGTTATTATGGATCTGTATTAGTTCTGGTCGAGAGAACCAGCAAAAGTTCCTTACCGTGAGAAAAAAAAAAGTTTTGAGTCACTTATAACGCAAGCAAAACATATAAACAAAATCTAAAAAAGAAAAAAAAAAATCACGAACTTCACATCTCAAATTAACAAATGCTCTTGCAAACACACAGATCTAGATTTACAGAAAACTCACAAAGACAAAGACGTATAAACACAAATACACATACACTCTGCTTCTACCGCACACACAAGCGAAGATCAGAGGATGAGGGAAGCAGAATGATGTCTCAGCTGATATTAAGTTCGTAACATTGCTTTTAGAAGACTGATTTCTCTTTGCTGTTGTGGGGCTGAAAGAGACGAATTATAGCAAAGTGAAAAAAATAGATACACTAAAAGCACTTGGTCATAATAAACCCTGTTTGTTATTTTATCATTAGCATTATCAATATCATTATTTTTACTATTATTACCATTATTATCACCTTACTGAATGAATAGCAAATGTGCATAGGTTAGTAAGTTGTTCGTAAAAGAATAAATCTAGTAGTTATCTTCCATATGCAGTTAAATTAAAATCATTTGCCAGTTGGGAGAGTAACCAACAAAATTATGCATGTGACTGTGCAGTGCCTATGATACTAGTGAAGTCATATAAATCACACAACTGAAATCTGTAATGTTAGTAAAAAAAACAAAAACGAACGGAATAACCTGAAAACTCGGTGATAATTGATTTCGGATATGTACAGCAACCTCCATTCCCCCGTGCGTAGTTAACACGGCGGTAAAGAAGCCGCTGCAGCTGGCCACTACTATATTTAGCCGTTCATGAGTCAACACCTAATGCCACCTAACTGCTACATATTCCAACTGTTGATAGCCGCTGTTTCTAAACCTGGATAAACAAACAGCTGTAATGCTATATCTCTGCAACAGATAAAACCCGATACAAAGGGGTCAAGGCAAAACCTCTCAGTGTGGTTACAGCGGCTGTGCACGCGTCCATACTTCAGCACACTGCAGTTAACCCGGCTGTGTTTCTTTCTCGGATTTACGTTTTAAAGCCAATTCTTTCTTTTTATGCTCGTCGCCAGTGTAATTGTCACGTAAAGTCGAATGCCGTGCGAGAAGTTTCTATTTCTTCGCTATTATTTTGATATACTCCAAATAAAATCATTACCGGATTTTCTTGATGTTAGTTACCCTTGCCTGTTCTTTCGAATCCACTTTCTCGTCACGGATTTCTGTTTTTTTACTGTTGATATTTTATCAGCGTAATCTTTGTAAATGACATGGTTTCTCAGTTCTATTCTCATGGATTTATAAATCATTATAGTGTGATATTTTCATAGAAAATCATTATTTTAATAACTACAAAAAATAAAGATAACCATTATTATCATTACTGTATTATCATTTTTCATCATATCATCATCATTTTATCATCATAACAATCATTATTATGATTACCATTATTACTATTACTATAATTAACATTACCATCATAACTATTGTTACTCTTACAACTGTTGTTTCTATTATCATTACTATCACTGGTATCATTATTATTGTTATTATCAATATTGCTACTAGTATTGTTGTCA
>NW_028234425.1:15594566-15597066 GCF_977035675.1 Penaeus japonicus | reverse complement strand
GTAGCCATTGTTTCTTATCTTTTGACTGCAATCTATAAAAAAGAAAAAAAGTATGTTTTTGAAAACCATTAGATTATACATGATCCGTATAATCAGGAAATAGAATGTGCTTTCTAGGAAATTAAATTGTGTAGAAATAATTTTTTACTCAAAAGAAATCTTTATCATTTCTTTCTTGAAACATGAAATCTCACTTTTAAGCAGGCTTTGTTTTTACATGTCACGGGATTGGTCAAAGGAGCCTAAAGAATCATGTAAGACGCTCGCTGATTGGCGGAATAGATTTACCAGCGTTACTACCAAACTATCGAGGTAAAGTCGATTTACTCTTTATTTATAATGGCTGGTAACCGTACTGATAACTGACCGCTGGTAAATGTTACTGAATTCATCCCCAGGAAAGGAATGTAGAAGGGCAGATGGTGGTGGACTTAAGATAATGGATGTAATTTTGTGTGGTAAATATGTATATTGAGAGAAAGGAATATACCGTATAAGGGTGGAGAGAGATATACATAAGTGGAGCATATCAAGGACATGAGATTCAACCTGAAAGGAGTATGTGGGAGCCTATGAAGACAGCATTGGATAACGGTTGGTAACGATGACTTTGGCAGTGAAGAAAAGGAAAAGAGGGAGGACTGAGCCAAGGGTCACCTGATGGAGGTTGAAGGAGGAATATTGCCGTGCTGAATTCACGGCGGAGATGAGATAGGCACTGGATATTGGCTAAGGGGTGCTGTACGACTGAGCACTTAAGTACCTGGGGAGGTGCTTGGTGTTTCTTCTGGACAAAGGAAGGAAAACGAGGATATTAGGTGGTAGAATGAGGAGGTTGTCGCGCTACCCAGTGCACGTGAGGATTAGAGGCACCTCGTTGGCGGGAAGATTAATAAAAATCTAAAAAAGAAAAACAACCTTTTGACTATTCTCTTTTTTTCGCACTGCTTGAGCAAGTACAACTGATTAGCAATGAGGATATAAGGATATCTATGAAAAATATGAAGAGTGAAAATTATTCTAGAGGACATACCAGTATGTATATATACGTATATATATATATATATATATATATATATATTATATAATATATATTATATATATATATATATTTATATATATATATATATATATATATTATATATTATATATAATATTGTTAGATATATATGCATATATATATATATATATATATAATATATATATATATATAATATATATATATATATATATATATATATATATATATATATATATGTAAGTGTACGTATATATTATATATATATATATATATATATATATATATATATAATGTATATATATATATATATAATATATATATATATATATATATATATTATATATAATATATATTATATATATACTTACCACACACACACAACAACACACACACACACACACACACACACACAGACACACACATAAGATTGTATATAATATATATATATATATATATATAATATATATATATTATATATATATATATAATATGTGTATATATTATTATATTCACACACACACACTACACACTCATATATATATATATATATATATATATATATATATATATATATATATTATATATGTGTATATATATGTATATATTCACACACCCACACCCACACCCCCACCCATCTATCTATATATATATATATATATATATATATATATATATAATTTATTTTATATATATATATATATATATATATATGCATATATATATATATATATGCTATATATATATATATATATATATGCATTTATATATATATATATTAATATATAATTATATTATATATATATATATATATATATATATATATATATATATATATATATATATATATAAAGTAGCTGCAATGTGCTCCTTTTAAGTTTTAGGTCATCACTTTGTCGACAGTTCGACAAAGCAGAGAACAAAAGTACTTTTACTGATAAATTTGTTCATCTTGTTTTCCCCAATCGTCATTCTTTGTTGCCTCACTCATTTTAAAAGCTTTCCAAAAAGCGTCTGATTTTTCTCACTATCATTATTAGATTTCTTTTCTCTGGCTCTAAAGGCACTTGTAGCTGAAAGTGAGCACATGTCAACAATTTGTACTCGTTTAGTGAAATTTCAACTCTTGTTTCTCTACAATAACGCAATTTTGCTGTTCATCTGTTTCTTTCTTTTTTTACGTAAATCTGAAAATATCGAACGAAAATATTCTTCATATATCGTTATTCAACCATTTGATTATGAGTAGATGTTGCATGCAATCAACATTCTTGCATTCTAAGAAATATTCTGTATTCTGTATAAAGCATTAACTTTTTTTCTGCCTTCACACTATTCCCACAGCCTGAAATGCCTAATGTTCAGTTCGAAAATCTGACTTGCCTATTAAATGGATTTGATTTTGTATACGTGCCTTATCAAACATGATGTCCAAGGTGAATCATTACATTTTGATGAAAAAAACAAGATCTGACTATATAC
>NW_028234425.1:15584566-15587066 GCF_977035675.1 Penaeus japonicus | reverse complement strand
TAGTTACTAGTTTATTATTTATAGTTATATGTTATTTTTATTATCGTATGTAATCATGTATTTTTATGTATTTTTATATGTTTAATTTATATATTATATTTTTTTATTGTGATATATTTATTTTTTTCATTGATATTTTTATTTATATTGTTATTAGTGTTTCATATATATTATTTATTATCATTTAGATATTTTATTTGTTAATATTTTTAGTCGATATATAATTATTTTTTTTTTGTTATTTTTTTTTATATATTTAATAGGTGTATATATATATAGATTCGTTCTCGTTTATACTTCATATATTTATATATTTCATATTGATTTATTTGTATTTATTTATTTATATAGTTGTCTTTTTATTTTTATATATATACTTTTACTTTATGTTTTTTTATTAGTTTTTTAGATATTATTTATTGTTTATAGTTTTTGATTTTTATAGATTTTATTTCTAGATCTTATTGATTTTTTTTTTTCTTTAATTTATATATGTGATAGTTATATATTTTTTGTTCGATAGTCTGTGTGTAATATATTTTGATTTTTTATTATATTTTTGTATATTTTATAATAGATTTTTGTATTGAGTCGAGTTTGTGTTAGTTATTGTTATATATCATATTTGGATATTGTTTTTTTTTTTTTTTATGGAATATTTATAATTTATAGATGGTTTATTTTTATATATTTATTTTGATATATATTCGCATTTTGTTATTTTGATTTTGTAAATATTGTTTATATATATATTACTTTGTTATACTATATATTTCTATATATTTATATTTTAATATTTTTGTGTACATTTATTTAGAATATTTATATACTGATTTTGTATATATATTTATATGATTGTTGATAGTATATTCGATATTTATTATTTGTGTGTGGGTGCTTGTGTCGGGTGGGGGTGTGTGTGTGGGTGTGTGTGTGTGTGTGGGTGTCTGTGTGGCTGTGTGTCGGTGTCTGTGTGTGTGGGTGAGTGGGTGTTTGGGTGTGTGTGTGTGTGGTTTTTATGTATTTGATTTGACTTTAGCTTTCGTTTTATATAGTTATTGTGATATTATTTTTTTGTATTGTTTGATATTTCTTAGTTCTGTTTGTTATATTTTTATTTTAGATAGTTGTGTTGCATTGATGTTGTTTTTGTTTGTTTAATGGTTTTATATTTGTGTGTTTTATTTTTTGAGTTGGAAGTGTTTTTTTGTTTTTTGTTATTTCTTTATTTATTTAGTGTCTGGTTTTGTGTATTTTGTTTTTTAGTGTGTTTGTGTTGTGTTTTTTGTGTCTTTAGATTATTATTGATATATATATTGATTTGTCTTGTTATTTATAGTGTTAAATTGTTTTTTAGATTTTCGATTGTGTAGCTTAGATTAGTGTGTGGGTTGGTTGTGTTATTTATATTGTTGGTGTTATTTTTTTATGAGATTAGTGGTATTTTTTGTTTGTGTTAGTGTGCGTTGGTGTTTTTTATACTAGTTTTTTGTTTTTTTTTCTTGTGTTATTTAGAGAGTTTATTCTTTGTTTGATTGTTTTTTTATTTTTTTGTTTTATTTTTTGTTTTTTTTGTATTTGATGCTTTCTTTTTGTAGTGTTATGTAATTGAGAGTTTGTTTTTTGTGTGATTTATTCATATAATATATATGTTTTGTTTATATGTTTTTTACTTCTGTTTTTTTTTGTTTGTTATTTATGTGGATTTTGTTTTTGTGTGTTAGTGTTAGTTTGATTTTTATTTGGTTTTTTTTTTAATAGTTTAAACAGTTATAAGTTTATGATATGAGTTTTAGTTTTAGTATTTTGTTTTTCTTTGTTGTTTTTTTTTGATTGTTTGTTTGTATAGTTGTGGATGTATGTTGGGTTTTTGTAATATTGTGTTTTTGAGTTTGATTTTTGTTTGATTTATTAGAGTTTGTTTGATTGTTTTTATATTTATGTTTGATTCTTTGGATTATTTGTTGGTTGGCAAATTTTTTATACTTATGTTCGTTTTTGTTTTGTGATATATATATATTCATTTGGTTATTTTTTTATTTGATTTTTCTATTTTTATATTTTTGATTTTTTATTGAGTTTTGTATGTTTATTTGTTTCATTGTCAAGATGCTAAGTAAGGGTTGTGTTTTCTTTATTTTTTGTTTTGTGTTGGGTGTGTGTGTATACGTTTTTGTGTGTTTTTGAGTGTTATATTTGTTTTTATATTTATTGTCTGTGGCTTTTGTTTATATATTACATTTATTTATTTTTATTATATTTTTTTATATATAATTATATTTATTTACTTTTTTTTTTATTTATATAATTATATATATAATATATATATATATATTTATAGTTTTTATTATATATCATATATATGTTTATTTCTCTAATGTCTGTGCTTTATGTTTGTATACAGATATATATTATATTATATATTATTTTATATTTATTTATATATATAATATTTATAGATATGTATATGTATATATTATATATTTTAAATATATTTATA
>NW_028234425.1:15542066-15547066 GCF_977035675.1 Penaeus japonicus | reverse complement strand
ATAACTACGAATAATTATGAGATTATGAGTCTTTTAGCCAATCGCTTCCCGGTTGCCATGTAGCAAGAAATTTGAAAATCGTCACAATGCAAGTCGAGATACGTGAAGATTTACTTCGAAATTTTAAATTGACAAAACGCTTTTTTCATGTTTAGGTGGCATTGCACGGAGATGTCTCCTAGAGAAATATAATTGTTGATGATATTCCAAGTTTAAGGTCTCACAGGTCATCGAAGGTCACTTCTAGGGGCAAGGTCTCCCCGCAATTGTTCATCTGCCAAGTGGTTTTCGGCATATGATCCCCCTTTGCTCTTTGCAATACGTATTATCATGCATACCCGTTGATAGATGCATATCATAATGCGTGCCTAGTGACCCCCCCTCTCTCTCTCTCTCTCTCTCTTATAATGCATGCCTAGTGACCCCCCCCCCCCTCTCTCTCTCTCCCTTAGAGGGGGATATCACTGAATGCAGCCCAACGCAATGTCACCAGCCATAGGCGTCAAAGCTACCTGGCTGACAGTCTTGAGACTTCCTTCCTTCACACTTTTCCTTCGTTTTTGGAAGAGAAGCGTGAGGGAAGAGGGAACGAACTCCACGTGCTGGAGAGAAAGGCGCCGCATCCCTTCTTCTTTGTTCTTTCACTTTCCATAATAGCTTTCTCTGAAGTCTCCTTCCACATAACCGTCTTCATTTGGCGTTCACTCGAGCTGTGTTGCACGGGCGAGGAGACCATGCATACTTCATCTACTATGGATCAATTATTGTACATAGGAGGCGTGGGTGAGACGCATTCTGTGCTGCTGCACCGCAAAAACTATCGCTCACTAACATTAAAACACGTAATCACGAAAATATCCGAAAAAAGGGATACAAATTAAGATACACAGAGATAAATGAAAGGACCCAATCAGCTGAGGCGCGCGTAGGGATTCATGAGTTCACAAAGAGATTTTCAAAAATTTGATATTTTCCAGCCAAACACTCTCGCCCCCTAAAAAAAAAGGATTGTCTAGCCAGCCCATAGACATTACTTATGTGCTTATATAGTACTACGGATAGCGTGATTTCACAGGCAATCTTGTAGGACACTTTGTCAAGATGTTTTTCTTTCTTTTCCTAAGGTTCATTGTGTTTAATTGTTGGCTTCTTTGGTTTGTATATGAAAGTGTGGTTATCACTTGCATACATCAATTAATTAATTAAGATATATTTGTTCAGGAAGAGGGAGAGAGAAAAAAATAATGATAATAAAGAAAGAAAAAACAAATAAATAAAGAAAAAATAAATACCAAAAAGCATCTCTCTATCTCTCTATGCAATTATCTATCTATCTCTATCTCTCTCTATCTATCTAACTTTCTATGTCTTTTTTTTCTCTCTCTGTCTCCATCTATCTATCTACACACACACACATACACACACACACACATATATATGTATATATATATATATATATATATATATATATATATATATATATATATATATATGTATGTATGTATGTATGTATGTGTGTGTGTATAGAGATATAGATAGATAGATAAATAGAGTGATAGATATAGATGTATGTATATATCAAACTACTTCCCTCTCAAACCCATCCGCCCGCCAAGTATAACAACACTCTCGTACGTTATCACTAAAGAAAGGCTCAGGAAACCGACCTTTGGCCTTTCCATCCCCTCAGAATAAATGGCCGAACTATCCTGCTATAATAGACCCAGAGTCTCGATGGCAGTTCAGTAAGCTAGTCATATACACATAGTAGCTGAGGCAGTGTAAACAACTGAAGCAGTTTACGGCTCACCAACCTCACCATCGATTAGCTGGCAATAACTCATTGTTTCTTTCCGGTTTGGCCTGTCAGTTAGGAGACCGAACTGCGGATACGTTTTCTTGGATTATTGACCCCGGTGAATTTATCTCATTTTACGGTGGATTGTGTCTCTTTTTTCCCTGTTTTATTTCGTGTGAAGTTGATTTTTCTTTTTTTTTTCTTTATTGATTTCGATTACGTAGATAATCTATATTGATCGTTATGGTTGGTTTCAAGTTTTTTTTTTTTTTTTTTTTTTTTTTTTTTTGTTTTAATTTTTTTTTTTTTTTTTTTTTTTTTTTTTTTAAGTACGTGTGTATAGTTTCTTTTAAACGGTTTCCAGTGATGATCATATCGGAAACTATTTTCTACTCATATAACTCAAGAGAACATATTCAATATTAATCATTCCGAGGAATTACATATGCATATCCCACATAGATATCACTGTATACGAACATACAATCTGCAGCACAGCATATCTCTACAGTGCTTTACCATGCATAACGATTTTCCACATGCAATGAGGATCGTCTGTACATTGAACAAGTAAAACACAAAGGACAAATTTACACACTCACAAGCGACCAACAGAATCACGAACATCTTGTATCTTCATTATTAAAAAGAAAAAGGAAAAGAAAGACGTGCTTCGGCGACCTTTATGAAAAATTCATGGACAGGAAGATCAGTCATTCAAATAGGCTGGAGGAGGAGAGCGAAATTCACATAGTACGAAGTTTATAATGTCAGAAAGACGAAGTCAAAATTAGAGAAGGAATGCGGCCCTAACTATGACAAATAGAGGAACACGGCAAAACAAGAGAAGTCTGTTGATGAAGACATAAAATGCATTCATGATAAACAGTAAGGAAATATTTGTCTACTGGGGAGGAATGAGAGATTAATCGAGCAATTAATATTTATTATTCCAATAATTTCTCAAAGGTGATCAAAGTCTTCGCTTTAAAATTTATCGAAAATCAGTACATGCATTTAAATGAAGAAGACAATGTGTGCGTGTGTGTGAGAGAGAGAGAGAGAGAGAGAGAGAGTGTGTGTGTGTGTGTGTGTGTGTGTGTGTGTTTGTGTGAGTGAGTAAGTGTGTGTATGTGTGTGTGTGTGTGTGTGTGTGTGTGTGTGTGTGCGTGCGTGCGTGCGGGTGTATGTGGAAACAAAGAACTAATCCATACAGTGGAAAGCACACGTCCCCGCCCCTTCCCAAAGCAGAACAAAATAAAAGCAAGAAATGCAGGCAAGAGAAGTTTTGTTTCATCCGCTCATAAGTCGGAAGTTGGCGTGACTGCTATGCGACATTGCGGCTTCGAATTAGTTAATCACTCGCCATACACTGATTTTCACTAACTGATTCCCGTCTGATTCCCCTTTTTCTAAGTGAAAACTAATATCGAACCAATAAGGGGATCCTATTAGCTACTAAAAACCTTTAACCCTACATGACTAAAAGTTTTAGTCCAAGAGATCCCAAGCGCTGTAATGTCGTTCGCAGACGTACACGAAAGACAAAGGGCAAAAGAAAGGACCCACGCTGGGCCTCATCCCTGAAGGATATGGTTATCTGGTTATCCCACACTTTTCTCTACTTACACTGCAACCAGAACACCTTTTATCATCGGCCATGAACTGGAATAAAAAAAATAAATATAAAAAAAATAAAAAAACACCTACGCCCTTCGTCCTGACTAGCTCCTCAAAACAAGACCATTCTGATAGCTTGCCCTCTATCTCTGGTCTCTTCGCCGCTCCGTGAGGCGAGATCATCCGGAGAAAGTTGTGGAAACTCGTTCTACGTTTCCTTTGATCTATTTACAAAGTAGATGTGAGAGTACCTTCTAACCAGACTATATCACATGGTTAAATTCTACTCCCTCACTCACTCTCTCTCTCTATCTCTTTCTCTGTCTTTCTTTGCATATTCGTCAATCTTTATTCTCTGCTTTTCTATTCTCTCTCTCTATCTCTCTATCTCTCTATCTCTCTCTCTTTCTCTCTCTCCCTCTCTCTCTCTCTCTCTCTCTCTCTCTCTCTCTCTCTTCTCTCTCTTTTCTCTCTCTTCTCCTCTCTCTCTCTTTCCCCTCCTTCTCTCTCTCTCTCTCTCTCTCTCTCTCTCTCTCTCTCTCTCTCTCTCTCTCTCTCTCTCTCTCTCTCTCCCTCTCTCTCTCTCTCTCTCTCTCCATTCTATTCTCTTCTATGTAATCTCTATTTTTTCAACTCTCTTTCCCTTTCCGAATTCCTTCCCGTAGACGCCCCCCCCCCCCTCCTCCTCCCTAAGAACATATCCCAGGACCAGGTGGTCGGTCGCCGGAGTGACACAATGACCCCGGATGTTTACAGTGATCACTGTTATTGTGAATGGCTTCCGTTATGCAGTGGGAGGCATGGGTCGTGCATGTTTAATTATCCGGAAGGCGAACGGCAGTGTTGCATTGCGCGCATGGTCTTGGTATGGCGCGATTCGATATGATCCTGTTGTGTTTGTATTATTATTTTTGCTTTATTACTAGTAGCTTTATATTCACTATCATTCGTTATCATTAGTGGTAGCTGGATCACGAATAGTACTTATTGGGTTTATTGATACTACTGTTACTCTTCTTATGACCCGTTTTATTAATCCAATTATAAGCATATTCTTCAAATCAATTATATTGCCTCTACATTTACAATGACTGCCAATATGATCGACCGCCTTCGTCTCATTCATAAACAATCATTTATGTATAATCATCATAATCAGTTATATTGCTGTGATTTCTCTTATCAGATGCAACGATGTACCTTTTGCTTTTTAAAGATATAGTTTGTTATAGATTGTATTAAGATGATATATATTTTAAGCAGAAAACAAAATCATGCTTTATCCTTTATCCTGACGCAGGTTATGGTCGAGACTGTATGGTGACTTATCAGCATGAACGCCGCAGAATTATAATACTGAAAGCATATTGACCAAGCAGGAATGCCCGGCAGGTGCACAAAAACTCCATTTCAAGCCAAGCTCTTCCGGTCCTCAGTTGCTAATCGATGGCAAAGAAAATCTCATGCACAATGGAGCGCTGATTCAGGACAAGGGATGAGTTTTAGAGGCGTATAGACGCTGGCACAAAAGATGGGACTCAGGGACACTCAGCCGTCTGCTTCTCTCTCTTCTTTTAGTTCT
>NW_028234425.1:15527066-15537066 GCF_977035675.1 Penaeus japonicus | reverse complement strand
ACATGCCTGAAAATATGATAGTGGAAGTATTCCATCACATCCTTAATATAACTGACATATAATGTAGAGCCAATTACCAGACATCAACAATAGCTACCCATGTAACCACAAGCTTATTCTTATAAGTTCTTCTTAATCCTGGTTTGTGCTGCGTCGGGTGTCTAATGTTGCAGGTCTTAGCTCCGGTTGCCGTTGCTGAATGTTGCAGGACTACTATTTGCTTTTGTGGCGTTGTTGTCATCGTTATGGTTGCGTGCATGAAAAGGAAAGGAAATAATTAGACTAATTCCTGAGAAATTTTACAAGTAATGTATTTACAACTACTGATCATAGTCCAAAAGTCCCTTAATGGTAACCACAACTTTAGAGCTTGTTATGAAGAAAGTAGGACGTTGAAATATCAAAAAGATAAGTCTTATGCCTTTATACTAGAGCGCTGATGCTCATATCCTGCATCATGGTTTGTGTATATGTGTGAGTGTGTGTGTGTGTGTGTATTTATCTATCTATCTGTCTATCTATCTATCTATTTATCTATCTATTTATCTTATATATATATATATATATATATATATATATATATATATATATATATATATATATATGTATATATATATATATACTGTATATATATGTGTGTGTGTGTGTGTGTGTGTGTATAATTTTCTATCTGTCGATTAATTTTTTATTAATGCTGCAACATTATCATCATTATCATTATCACCATTACTATTATCATCATCATTGTATAATAATAATAATGATTGGAATGATAATAATTATGATGATAATAATAATAGTAATAATTATAATAATGATTCATAATAATGATCAAGATAATAATTTTGATAATAATTTTGATAATAAAAACAATAACGATAATGGTAGTAGTGACATTACTGATAATGATAAAAATGATAATAGTAATAATAATAATAAAAATAAAGATAATAATAATAATAAGAAGAAGAAGAAGAAGACTCGAGCCCATTCTCTCCAGGCAACCTATGGAGATCCGAGCTAAACGACTGATCCACAATCCTAAAGTCCGGGGTGTGGTCTAGTTGTTTCGTTTCGTTCTCTCTGAGTCTTACCTGGAGAGAGCAGGTTCAAGTCATTCTCAGGTAGGGTATATAAATGTCTATGTAAAATAAGTCTGAGTTATTCAATTATGTTCATAGGTGGGAATATTTACTACAAAACTCCATCCGTAAAGTTAGAAGGTTTGTGATTTTTTCTTTATTTCTCATCAAACAATTTATCAGCGCTAAAGAAAAGAAGAAAAAGAAAAAAAATAAACACTTGAGGTTCCCTACATAACTCAAACAAAATTGAGTGATGAAATATGAAATATCAGAGATTGAATCGTACGTAGATTTCTGCATCAGTCAAAACATATGACATATGTGTTATGATAAGGACAAATTTAGGTACCTTTTCCTATATACGGCAGCATGGAAATCCCAACCTTTTCAGTCGTCAAGAGACCATTTATAATTTGAAGAGACTCAGGGACTCAAGTCTCTGAGAATTAAGCTCATCTGCATACATCGAAGTCGACGGTCGAACAATTCGTTGTTTTTATGCGCATATCGATGTTTGACACGTCCCGAAGGACTGAAAGAAGGGCTGGGAATCAAGGAGGAACGGTAAGGAAGAGGAAGAGGAGGAAGCAGAATCTTGAGGAAGGATGGAAGAGAAGGGGAGAGTCCGTTGTGTAAGTGAAGGTATGAAACGAGACGAAATCTGTGGATGGAAGTGGAACAGCGAAATACGGAGACTAATCTTTTCCTTCGTTTGTACGTGTTTACTTCTTACGTATGACTAACGGTGAAGGACAAGTTAGTCCGTTTTTTCAAGCTGTTGTCCTATCCACTTTACAGTTATCCCGAAACAATAAATTCCATAACAGATGTAAGGGGATTATGAAGTGGAAACAGTGAGGGGGAAGTAAAATACCAACGGTACAAAAAAAGACGCCACGAGATCAAATCCATACACTCCCTAAGCTCGAACTTCCTTTGACCACAGCAGTGTTCCTGTCAAATCTTTCCATTTGCCTTTTCATGTGGACAAAAAAAATACATTTTACCTTCCTTTCTGAGGAGTAAGATTATCCTTTATCGCCTTATCCTCTCGGGAGCACCCCCTCCCCTCCCCTCTCTCTCTCTCTCTCTCCTTCCCCTCTCTCTTTCTTTCTTTATCTTTCTTTCTCGTTCTCTCTCTCTCTCTCTCTCTCTCTCTCTCTCTCTCTCTCTCTCTCTCTCTCTCTCTCTCTCTCTCTCTCTCTCTCTCTTCTCTTTCTCTCTCTCTGTCTCTCTCTTCTCTCTCTCTCTCTCTCTCTCTCTCTCTCTCTCTCTCTTCTCTCTCTCTCTCTCTCTCTCTCTCTCTCTTCTCTCTTCTCTCTCTTCTCTTCTCTCTCTCTCTCTCTCTCTCTCTCTCTCTCTCTCTCTCTCTCTCTCTCTCTCTCTCTCTCTCTCTCTCTCTCTCTCTCTCTCTCTCTCTCTCTCTCTCTCTCTCTCTCTCTCTCTCTCTCTCTCTTTCTCTCTCTCTCATAATCTATCTCCCTCTCTCCTTCTCTCCCTCCTTCTCGGCCTCCTCCCGCCACTCCAGGGCGCCAGGAGGTCCCGCGAGGCCCCGCCCAGCCGAAGAGAGGGGCTCGAGGGGAAACTTTCGTAAATGAGCCGCAAACAGGAGGGCCGAGAGGGGAAGTGTCTCTCTCGGGGCGCGTAAAGACGGAGCTTCCGTGGCCGCCGTTGTTCCGAAGTGGGAGTGTAGCGCCGACCTCTTTCCTCCGAGGGTCCTCAGCCGCTGGCCACAATTTCCTACTTTGTGGGAGGACTGCTTTTAGTGGCCCTCTCTTGCCTTCTCCCTATCTCCTCCGGGTCTGACTTTTCTCTCTTTTTCTTCTTCTTTTTTTCTTATACTACCCTTCCTTCTCCTCCTCCTCGTCTTCTTATTGATATTTTAAAAAATAATTCTTCTTCATCAACCTCTCCCCTTTTATCTTTTATTCTTCCTTTGATTCATTCTCCCTCCTCCTCTTTGTCTTGTTTTTCTTACTTCTCTTCTTCCTCTATCTCTCCCTTTTCTTATCTATTCCTTCTCCTCTTCCTCTTCTTCCTCGTCCTACTCATCCCTCTCTTCCTCCTCCTCCTCCTCCTCCTCCTCCTCCTCCTCCCTTCTTCCTTCTCTTTATCTTACCCCACCTTCTCCTCTATCTCCTCCGTCCCCTCCTCCTCTTCCTTTTCCTTCTACACCTCTCCCTCCTCCTCCTTCTCCTCCTCCTCTTTCTTTTCCTCCTCCTCTACCTCCACCTCCACTTCCACCTACCACCACCTCCACCTTCACCTCCACCTCCTCCTCTCCCTCCTCCTCCTCCTCCTCCTCCTCCACCTCCACTTCCACCTACCACCACCTCTACCTCCTCCTCCACCTCCACCTCCATCTCCCCCTCCTCCTCCCCCTCCTCCCCCTCCTCCACCTCCTACCACCTCTTCCACCTCCACCTCCAACTCCACCTCCACCTACCACCTCCTCCACCTCCACCTCCACCTCTACCACCACCTCCACCCCCTCCACCTCCACTTCTACTTCCACTTCCACCTCCATCTCCACCTCCCCCTCCTCCTCCTCCTCCACCTCCTTTTCCACCTCCACCACCACCTCCACCTCCTCCTCCTCCTCCTCCTCCACCTCCACCTCCACCTACCACCGCCTCAACCTCCACCTCTACCACCTCCTCCTCCTCTTCCTCCTCTACCTCCACCTCCACCTCCATTTCCACCTCCACCACCACCTCCACCTCCACCTCCACCTCCACCTCCACTTCCACCTCCAATTCCGCCTCCACCTCCACCTACCACCACCTCCTCCCCCTCTTCCTCCACCTCCCCCTCCTCCTCCTCCTCCTCCTCCTCCTCTACCTCCACCTCCACCTCCACTTCCTCCACCTCCACCTCCACTTCCACCTCCACTTCTACCTCCACCTCCACCTCCTCCTCCACCTCCACCTCCACCTCCACCTCCACCACCTCCTTCCCCTCCTCCTCTACCTCCACCTCCTCCTCCACCTCTACCACCTCCATTTCCACCTCCACCTCCTCCTCTACCTTCACCTCCTCCACCTCCTTCCCCTCCTCCTCCTCCACCTCCTCCTCCTCCTCCTCCTCCTCCTCCTCTTCCAGCACCTCCTCCTCTGTCTCCTTTCGCATACATTCACTCATCCCTTCCCAGCTGACGTCCTTGAGCGGCCTCCTTCACTTTACCTGGCCAATAGGATGAAGGAAGCTCTATGCAGTACCTTGATTAGAACGAGTCATATAAAACAGACGTGTGTGTGTTTGTATGTGTGTGTGTGTGTGTGTGGGTGTGTGTGTTTGTGTGTGTGTGTGTGTGTGTGTGTGTGTGTGTGTGTGTGTGTGTGTGTGTGTGTGTGTGTGTGTGTGTGTTCGTGTGTGTGTATGTCTGTGTTTGTGTGTGTGTGTGTGTCAAATAGGATGATAGAAGGAAATGAAAGGGAAAGTAAGCTATTTATCGTAATTCGAAATAAGATCATGATTGAAAAAAAAAATCTTACTTCAAAATTAGAACATCTTAGATACAAATATGAAATTGATTATCAGCGTCATTTGGGTTATTCTATTTCATCTTCCTTCCTTTTTCTGTTTCCTTCCAGAACTTTCTTCTTCATCTTTTGGTTCGATTTTCTCGTCTTCTGTCTTCTTGCCTTTCGCATTCTATATTGGCCTCCTCATTCTTCAATTCTTTCTATCCTGTATCTTTTATTTTCGCTTGAAATTGTGTCCTCTGTTTTATCTAATTCTTTCTTTTCTCGTTTTTCAGATGAATTTTACTTTTTTTCTCTTTCTCTTTTATTTATTTTTCCATTCTCTTTCGATTTCTTCTTGATAAAATATTTTATTTTGTTCTGTTTCTCTCTCTCTTTCTTCTGACCTTTTCTGCATTCTATGTTTCTTCATATAATTCCTTTCAATCGTTAATTTCTCCTTCCTTTTCCTCTTCTCCTTCGTCTTCTTTTATTTTCTTTTTTCTACACTTTTCTTCTATTTCTTCCTTTTCTTCTTTTCCTTCTTTCTCTTCCTTTTTCTTCTTCTTCTTTTACTTCTTCTCCTCTTTCTTATTCTTCTCCTTCTCCTCTTCTTTTCCCTCGCCTTCTTCTTCATTTTCTTTTTTCTTCCTCTTCTACTATTTCTTTTCCTTTTCCTTTTTCTTTTCTTTTCTTTTTTTTATCTTCCTCTTTTCGTCTTCCTTTTCTTATCATTCTTGTCCGTTTGTTGTTCTTGTTCTTGTTTCTCCATTGATCTTCCACTTCTATTTTCTCTTCTTTTCTTACCATTGCTTTATCTTCTATTTTTATTCTATGATTCACTTCTATTATGTCTATATCATTCTCTTTATTTACTTCTCGTTTTTTCGTTTTGCTTTTTCTATTACCTAATTATCTTTTTTTTTTTTCTCTCTTTTTTTTAGTTATTGCATTGTTTCCTATTTTCCCCTTTCCCCTCATTCTTTCCTTTTACTTTTATCTTATATTTACAGTTTTATTTATTTATTTATTTTACTTTTCGTAATTTTGAATGTTGCATGGTTAGAACCAACATGGGTGTACGTCACCGCAGATTAGCAACCACCACTCAACCTCCACTTAAACCTCCACTTGCCCCTACCCCCTCCCCCTTCCCCCTACCCCATCCCTCCAACCAAATCAACCTTATCTAACCCCCTCCCCCATACTTCACCCCCTCCCCCTCCTAAACACACACCAAGGGGGGGGGGGAGTGAGGGGCAAATGTAGGATTTTAGGTTTCATCTCCAAAACACACATCAGGGGGGGAGGGGGGGAGGGGGGAAATGTAGGATTTTAGGTTTCTTCTCCAAAACACACATCAGGGGGGGAGGGGGAAATGTAGGATTTTAGGTTTCTTCTCCAAAACACACATCAGGGGGGGGAGGGGGAAATGTAGGATTTTAGGTTTCATCTCCAAAACACACATCAGGGGGGGGGGGGGAAATGTAGGATTTTAGGTTTCTTCTCCAAAACACACATCAGGGGGGGGAGGGGGAAATGTAGGATTTTAGGTTTCATCTCCAAAACACACATCAGGGGGGGAGGGGGAAATGTAGGATTTTAGGTTTCATCTCCAAAACACACATCAGGGGGGGAGGGGGAAATGTAGGATTTTAGGTTTCTTCTCCAAAACACACATCAGGGGGGGGGGGGGAAATGTAGGATTTTAGGTTTCATCTCCAAAACACACATCAGGGGGGGAGGGGGAAATGTAGGATTTTAGGTTTATTCTCCAAAACACACATCAGGGGGGGGAGGGAGAAAATGTAGGATTTTAGGTTTCTTCTCCAAAACACACATCAGGGGGGGAGGGAGAAATGTAGGATTTTAGGTTTCTTCTCCAAAACACACATCAGGGGGGGGAGGGGGAAATGTAGGATTTTAGGTTTCTTCTCCAAAACACACATCAGGGGGGGGGGGGGGAAATGTAGGATTTTAGGTTTCTTCTCCAAAACACACATCAGGGGGGGAGGGGGAAATGTAGGATTTTAGGTTTCATCTCCAAAACACACATCAGGGGGGGGGGGGGGGGAAATGTAGGATTTTAGGTTTCATCTCCAAAACACACATCAGGGGGGGGGGGGGGGGGAAATGTAGGATTTTAGGTTTCATCTCCAAAACACACATCAGGGGGGGAGGGGGAAATGTAGGATTTTAGGTTTCATCTCCAAAACACACATCAGGGGGGGAGGGGGAAATGTAGGATTTTAGGTTTCTTCTCCAAAACACACATCAGGGGGGGGAGGGAGAAATGTAGGATTTTAGGTTTCTTCTCCAAAACACACATCAGGGGGGGGAGGGAGAAATGTAGGATTTTAGGTTTCTTCTCCAAAACACACATCAGGGGGGGGAGGGGGAAATGTAGGATTTTAGGTTTCTTCTCCAAAACACACATCAGGGGGGGGAGGGGGAAATGTAGGATTTTAGGTTTCTTCTCCAAAACACACATCAGGGGGGGAGGGGGAAATGTAGGATTTTAGGTTTCTTCTCCAAAACACACATCAGGGGGGGAGGGGGAAATGTAGGATTTTAGGTTTCATCTCCAAAACACACATCAGGGGGGGAGGGGGAAATGTAGGATTTTAGGTTTCATCTCCAAAACACACATCAGGGGGGGGGGGGGGAAATGTAGGATTTTAGGTTTCATCTCCAAAACACACATCAGGGGGGGGGGGGGAAATGTAGGATTTTAGGTTTCTTCTCCAAAACACACATCAGGGGGGGAGGGGGAAATGTAGGATTTTAGGTTTCTTCTCCAAAACACACATCAGGGGGGGGAGGGAGAAATGTAGGATTTTAGGTTTCTTCTCCAAAACACACATCAGGGGGGGAGGGGGAAATGTAGGATTTTAGGTTTCTTCTCCAAAACACACATCAGGGGGGGAGGGGGAAATGTAGGATTTTAGGTTTCTTCTCCAAAACACACATCAGGGGGGGAGGGGGAAATGTAGGATTTTAGGTTTCTTCTCCAAAACACACATCAGGGGGGAGGGGGAAATGTAGGATTTTAGGTTTCTTCTTTATACACAACCAAAGGAAAACTGCGTCTACACATGCAAGCCAAATACATCCCACTGAGAGGTTCCTTTGTAGTTGACGCGCTACATCGAAATGACATAGAAACTGGCCGTGTAGAGGGATCTTTTTTAACCTCTCCTTTTTCTTTTCTTTTTTTCTTTTTTTTTGGGGGGGGGGGAGGTGGGCTGGGGGGGGGATCTCGCCTCTCGCTACGCTACCTCTTTCTTTTGTTTGCTTATGGTATGTTGTTTTTATTTTCTTTCTTTTCTCTTGTTTATCATTAACTCTTACTTCTTGTTTTTTGTTTGTTGTTTTTTGTTGTTGTTTTTTTGCTTGTCATCTTTCGCTACCTCTTTTCTGTCTTTGCCTCTTGCTTGCCACTTACTACACTTGCCTCCTGCTTTTTTGTTATTATTCTTTATCACCACTTCCTTTTTTTTTGCCTTTCCTCCATCACTTTCCTTAATTCCTCTTGTCTCTTTTCTTACCTCTTCTCTCGCGCTTTCTCTACCTTCTTTCTGCCTCCTTTGTATCAATAACTGTTATCTCTTTTTACATTTTCTCTGTCGCCTTAATATGTTCAAAGCTACTGATAAATACACTTAATTTTTTTTTCCATTATTCATCCAGGTAATTCAAGAATGGTTTTGCAGACCTTAAGTACCGTGACATTCGACCCAATGGTGACAGAATTAGAAAATATGAAATATTGATATATTCGTGGGTGCTGTGCCTGGTATGTTTGTTCGAAGGAAGATCCAACACTAAATAAATACGCCACACGTACTCTCTCTATATATATTTATATTTGTCTATCTGTTTATCTATCTGTAAACAACTCTCTCTTTGTTTCTGTTTGTATACACAAAATATATCCATATATTTCTCTTTTCGTCTTTTCCTTTTCAATATCATTTATTTCTTGTTCCGATCATATTCTTCTTTCTAGTTTGTCGCTCTCAATATATATGTATTTCTCAACCTACCTATCTGTCTGTCTATCTCTCTGACTCTCTCTCTCATTCTCTCTCTCTCTCTCTCTCTCTCTCTCTCTCTCTCTCTCTCTCTCTCTCTCTCTCTCTCTCTCTCTCTCTCTCTCTCTCTCTCTCTCTCTCTCTCTCTCTCTCTCTCTCTCTCTCTCTCTCTCTCTCTCTCTCTCTGTTTCTTTCCCTCTCTCTCTTTCCCCCGCCCTCCCTGTCACCACAGCCTGCGGGATGGTGACGGGATAGGAGGGCAAGGGAAGGGCAGGGGGCCAGGAATGAAAACAAAGCCTGTGTCAACAAAAGCCGTGGGAATTTCTGGTGGTCTAAGGGGAACGGGAGGAGGGGACGAAGGATTCAGAACAGGAGTGCTGGACCCAAGACAGTGACAACTACCGCCGCTGGAAAACACACAGGATGAGTTTTCGAGGACATTCGCACGAATCAAAATATCCAGGCATTCGGGAAATAGGCCAAACGAGAGATGATTTAAATATGGTGATCGGATCGGAACGTGAGGGAAACAAGGGGGCGTAGCTCTAGAGGTTGCGTAGGGTCGAAATTTTAATTTTTGGGGTAAGTTAGAAGTCTTATATCCATACTGGATATAGTGGTGTTTTTATATCACTAAAATCTTAATACTAAACTCAGTGATAAATTGCTTATCTACTTAAATCCTTTAAAAGCTAGGAACGATGAGTAAATAAATTTTAACGACTGAAATACTGTATCGTAACTTCTGTGTAAAAAAGCACCAGAGTCAAAGTGCATATTCAACCAGCCATCCCGTAAACGTCACAACTATTTGAAAATCAGCGAGCTACACAAGGCACTCTAATCCAGCTTCAAACGGACCTGGTTTTCTATATATTATGAAGTTCAAAAAGGGCCAAATGTGACTGTGTAACGAAGCAAAACCTCACTCTCTTGGCTGCGTGCGCCCAGTGAGACCGCTGTATATTGTTATCAATTATATATCTCGATACATTTTGTATGTGTACTCTTTTCAATCCCTCTATGTGGTTTGCTTGCGCTTACGTTATTAATGGTCTGAATTCATTAAGGGTAAATGTCACCGCCCGTTTACTGTTCCCGGGGTGGAATCTAGCCATATACTATGGGTTGGAAGGCCCCGATCTATTCAAGGCTGCGTTCAGACACCCGTATACTACACACTGATTGTGAATAGTTTGTAGAAAACTACAGGTTAGATCATAACTTCAGTGATCCATTATTACATTGAAATACCAATTCATACTGATTAATGATTATTTATAAAAGACTCACGGCGACCTAAATGTTCTGCGTATAGCGACTGTGTTATTCCCCTTTCACCAAGGCACTAAAAGTTCTCCCAAGACACCTTACCTCTTATCTAAAGTATGTGATCATTATCTTGATATATATACTC
>NW_028234425.1:15517066-15522066 GCF_977035675.1 Penaeus japonicus | reverse complement strand
TAAGGTTAATGATCATAAACGATCATAAATTGTGATAACAATAATGATGATGATGATAGTGATAAAGATGATGATCAGAGTAATAATAAGGATAATGATAATGATATTAACAATAATAATGGTGATAAATATAGTGATGATAGTAATGATAACCATTATAATAGTAATGATTATCTTAAAAATGATAATAAAAATACTATTACTACTATTACAACTACTACCACAACTAATAATGATAATACTTAGGATGATAATGATAACAATCATTATCATTATGATGGTAATATGATGATAATCATAATGATAATCATGATGATAACATTGATGATGATGATATAATGATTACAAGACTAATAATGATACAAAAAAGACGAAGAAGGAGAAGAAGAAATGGTAAATAGCAATAATAGTAATAATAATGGTAAAGATAATAAGAATGAGGAGAAGGAGGAAAATGACAATGATAATTATAGTTATCATCTTTATCGTCATCATCATTATCATCATCATCAATTTGTGTTAGTAGTAATAGTAGCAGTGATAACAGTAGTAAAAGTATCAGTTGAGGAATGATAATAACAATAGTAATAATAACGATCACGATAATACGATAATGATAACAATGATAATAGGACACCAATAATCCATAAGCAAATGTCAAGTATTAATTCCCTTTTCGGTTTCATTTTCATAGGCGAAAACAAGGTGGCTAGCGCGTAATGGAAAATGTCATTTTCACCATAGCCGAGGGGGAAGTCGCGGGGGAGGGAGAGGGGGAAGGGGGGAAGGGAGATCTTGGGAGGAAGAGACGGAGAGACAGAGAGACGAGCTGAGGGGGGGATTGGGGAGGGGAGGGGAGGAGGGAGTTCAAAGGGGGAGAGGAACAGGTGAAGAGAATGGGAGAAGGAGGGGGGGGAGGAAGGGGGGATAAAACAGATGGAGATCTTGGAAGTTAGAGAGCGGCAGGTAGTGAAGGCAGAAGTAGAGATAGATAGGTAGGTATATAGATAGATAGATAAATAGATAGATAGTGAGATGGAGATTGACAGACAGATGGACAGAGAGAGAGAGAGAGAGAGAGAGAGAGAGAGAGAGAGAGAGAGAGAGAGAGAGAGAGAGAGAGGGAGAGAGAGAAAAGAAGGAGGGAGAAGGGTCGGAGATAGACCCGTTATACATAGATAAACAAACAGAGAGAGAGACGGGTTGAGGGATTAAGCTCGGGTAAAAAGGAACCACAAAGGTAAAAGATATAGACTTAGGGAATAGGAAGAGAATAAAAGGCAGACTACAAAGAGATCACGGAAGCAAGAGTAAAAGAGAGAAAGAGGGAGGAACAGATAAATAGAGAGATGAGGGAATGAGGAAGAGAAGGATGAATGAAAAATGCACACAGATTCAGATCAAGGAAGTACGAACTCGGGAGGGAGGGAGAATTAAGGAATAGACAAGGAGATGAGTGAAATAGGGAGAAAAGGAATGGAGGAAGAAAGAAGAGAGAAAAGCAAATACAGAATAAGATCAAGGAAGTACGAACTCGGGAAGGAGGAAGAAGTAGGGATAGACAGAGAGAATAGGATTAAAGAAAAAAAAGAAAGAAGAGAAGTAGGAACAGACAGAGAGAGGATTGAAATAAGGAGAGAAGAGTTGAAGAAAGAAAAGAAAGAAGAGAGGTAGGAATAAACAAGGATATGATTGAAAAGGGGAGAAAAATGATAGAAGAATGAATGAAAATAAGAAGAAAAAAACACACACAGAATAAGCTCACGGAAGTACGACCTCGGAAGGGAGGAAGGGTAAGGGAAAGGACCGACCAAGGGAGACGTATCGGTAATCACTGATTTGACATTTCCATGTTTTCACCTGAGAGAGAGATTGGATCGGCGACCGGCTCCTCGTTACCGCCGGGATCTGCATTATCCCCGGTTCTTCACAAGAAGGAAAACAGACTCGAAAAGATTGGGCGAAGGAGAGCTATGGGCGGGGAGGACCTGTCTTTTCTTTCTTTTCTCTCCTGCTTTCTCCAGAGGAACAGCGACGTCGGGTAATAGGGCGGATTAAGGAAGGGAACACGGTTTTACGTAGGATATTCTCTGTGTGTTTCCAGTGTATAGGGAATATTGGTTTGGGTCTCTCTCTCTATCTACATATATATATATATATATCTATATATATATATATATATATATATATATATATATATATATATATATATATATATATATATATATGTATATATATATATACATATATATATATATATATATATATATATATATACTTTATATATATATATATATATATATATATATATATATATATGTATGTATATGTATGTATGTATATGTATGTATATATATATATATATATATTTATATATATATATATATATATATATATATAGATGTATGTATGTATGTATGTATATATATATACATATATATATTTATATATATATATATATATATATATATATATATATATATATGTATGTATATATATACATATATATATATATGTGAGAAGATGGTAGAATGCAGTAACGCATTTTAATGTATACAAATATTTACCTCCCTAACCGGGACTCGAACCCGCGCCGTAAGATCGACAGGCACGGTTGATACCGCTCAGCTACACGACCCGTAAAAGAGATGTTCAACCAGACGCCTTATGAGATGTCATGGACATTACCTATGTGTTCTTGCCAGAACAGTGATAGTGAGGTTTCACTAATATATACAAATAGGGTCGTGTAGCTGAGCGGTATCAACCGTGCCTGTCGATCTTACGGCGCGGGTTCGAGTCCCGGTTAGGGAGGTAAATATTTGTATACATTAAAATGCGTTACTGCATTCTACCATCTTCTCACACATATAACCTTGGTAACTTGATTTGGGACTTGAATTTGTGATTCCGTGGCTGCCGAGTGCCCGTGGGAGATGTTCGTGAAACCTCGCTATCACTGTTCTGGCAAGAACACATAGGTAATGTCCATGACATCTCATAAGGCGTCTGGTTGAACATCTCTTTTACGGGTCGTGTAGCTGAGCGGTATCAACCGTGCCTGTCGATCTTACGGCGCGGGTTCGAGTCCCGGTTAGGGAGGTAAATATTTGTATATATATACATATATACATATATATATATACATATATATAAATATATACATATATTTATACATATATATATACATATATATATATATATATATGTGTGTGTGTGTGTGTGTGTGTGTGTGTGTGTGTGTGTGTGTTTGAAAACAAAGCATATTGATTAAACAAGTAAAGGTTTTACTCGTTCAATTATGACTGAAAAAAAATCACTGTATACATGAGAGGTTTTTTGAAAGATGAGATTTGTTTCGAAATCTGTTTGGATTTCGTCTTGAGGTCCGCCTTGCAAACATATCAACCCCAATTATAGATATTAAGACCATGAAGCGAAACAAAAATACAGATACAATTCGAGTGCCCAGGAGGATTTGAAACTGCTTTTCAGGATTTTTTTTTATTTTTTATTGCTTGTTTGTTGGTTTGTTTTTTGCTTTTGCTGTTGTTGCCATTTTCCTGACACAGATAAGTGCATTGTCATTCATTGCTCACTCAGTAGCGAGCATCAGTAAAGGGAATAGCTGTTCACCCACAAGTGTCTCGGTGCTTTGGTGAGGGAGGTGATGAGGGGAGCTGTACCGGGCTTATAAAAGTAAGTCTTCAATCTCCCCTTATTCCGGAAGGGGGCAAGTCTCCCCCCTGGATGGGAATCCAAGAGGAAGCATAGAAGTAGGAATAGGGTGAAGTGATGGCGGGAGATTGTGGGGAAGCAGGAATTGGGTAGGGGGTGGGGGAAATTATGGGGAAATAGGAATTGAGCGAGAGGGGGATGGGGAGGAGGGGGGATTATGGGGAAGATAGGAATAGGGTGGGGGAGGAGGGGGGATTATAGGGAAGATAGGAATAGGGTGGGGGAGGAGGGGGGATTATGGGGAAGATAGGAATAGGGTGGGGGAGGAGGGGGGAGATAGAAATAGGGTGGGGGAGGAGGGGGGATTGTGGGGAAGATAGGAATAGGGTGGGGGAGGAGGGGGGATTATGGGGAAGGTAGGAATAGGGTGGGGGAGGAGGGGGGATTATGGGGAACATAGGAATAGGGTGGGGGAGGAGGGGGGATTATGGGGAACATAGGAATAGGGTGGGAGAGGAGGGGGGATTATGAGGAAGATATGAATAGGATGGGGGGAGGAGGGAGAAAGTACGAATGTGGTGGCATAAAAGAGAGTGAGTGTCGATCAAAAGCAAAGGGTGTTAACCATATGGGTGAACGACGTGTGACTTGCAACCGCACACAACAGGAGCAATCGCAAAGGCCAACAAGAATCCTTCGAGGAATCTTTGGAACTCGTCAGCCAATAGGATGAACCATGCTCCTTCGTCGTTCATTAAAAATGTTCTTGTAGACCTTTATAGAAGCCGGAGCAAGTGACGATGCTAGATGTGATACGATTGATCTGTATGACAATTTTTTACCTGTATTCTGACAACATCTTATTGACAGGTGTTGCTATTTTCACGAAGGAAGGAAAACGTAAATGGCTGATATCCGTCTGTTGACGTATATATTGACGACCAATTAGCGGGATCATTATTCTGATTGCCTTTATCAATGGCAACTTCTTAGAAAAGATTATAACACATACATAAATATGTGTATATACATATATCTAACAAACATACACACACATACACACACACACACACATATATATTTTTCACTTATTTGTTTTATGTGTGTGTGTATGTGTGTGTGTGTGTGCGTGTAACATATATGTATATATATATATATATATATATATATATATATATATATATATATATATATATATATATATATATATATATATATATATATATATATATATACCCATAATATATATGTGTGTGTATGTGCGCATATCCCTTCTCTCTCTCTCTCTCTCTCTCTCTCTCTCTCTCTCTCTCTCTCTCTCT
>NW_028234425.1:15504566-15507066 GCF_977035675.1 Penaeus japonicus | reverse complement strand
TAATTATCTGTGTATTGTTTGTTAGGCACTAATGTTTTAACAATTTTCCAAGTTTTATTAGAGTTGTTTTTATTTTCTGCGAATTTATTTCTGAAATAATTAGTCTTTGCCAATTGAATTGATGACTTAACATTTTTCTTTTTTGCTTTATAAATTGCCTGAAGGGCGGGCTCAAATCTGTTTCTTTTGAGCGCTTGTTGGGAATTATTTCTTTCGGCAATAGCTCTCTTGATGTCGTCATTCATCCATGGAGCAGGGGGACGTCTGACGATTCTTGTCACATAGGGAGCAGAGGCATCTATGCTGCTTTTTATCACTTCCGTAAGGATGGTTACCTGGGTATCTACATTGTCTGTTGATAAAATATCTAATAGAGTTGGTTCTTTAGATATGATTAGCTCGCATAATGACAGAGGGTCATAGTGATTGAAGTCACGAAAAGTTTTTGTAACCGGTGGTCGCTTTGGTTTCTTTATATTCAACGTCATCGTAATAAGTTCATGATCAGCAACATGACATGGAATGACGTCTGTATGGAGTATGGTATCTAATCTATTCGTTATTATTACATCTAATAAAGACGAGTTGTTTTCTGTGATCCTTGTGGGTTTATTGATCACTTGTTCTAGTTTATTTTTCTTGATTAACTTTGCTAACTTAGCATGTGGTTTATTTAAATCATCATTTAAGTCACCTAAGATAAAAAGTGATTTCTTTTTTAAGGACATTTCTCTAAAAACCTTTTCAAGATATTCAAAAGATTCAGATTTTGCATGGGGATGCCTATAGACGGCGCCAATAATGAAGGAAGGAAGCATGTTGCTTTGTACGGTAACCCAGACATCTTCTACGGCAGTATTATTAACTGTTGTAGTTGATATCCTATTTGACTTAAGGGTATCCCTTACAAATATGCATACTCCACCTCCTCGCCCTGCATCACATCGATAAACTTGATAATTTGGAATGTTGATAAAGTTACTTATCATTTCCTGGTGGAGCCATGTTTCACTAACACAGAGTATGTCTACATTTCTTTCCTTTACTAGCAATACAATTTCTTCAAGGTGACCGAGGAGAGATTGTGCATTGATATGTTCTATTTTTAAGATGTTCTGTGATCTAATCACTGGCCGCGCTGACGGTTTTGCGCGGTCAAACATTCTGCTCGGTTTTGTACTTGTTTCTGTTTAAGAAAACCTTTACGTTATCAGGGAACACATCGGATTCTATAAAAAGTTCTGAATGTATATCTTTGCCTCTTACAGTAACAGTGAAGCTTGAATAATATTCATGTGTCATCTTAGTTTTGAAGGCTTTAACATTTGATATGCTGTCAAAATTACTAACGAGGAAGTCTTCAATATCTTCTTCGTTTGTATCCGGATGACAGCTAGTGATATATAAATATACTACCTTGGGACGGTCGGCACCTTGTAGGGGTTTTGCTGTATTGCGTTCCTCCCTTGTTTTTCTTTTTTGTTTTCTCGAGGTAACGGTGACGAAACCTTCCTCGTCTTGCTGATGGGTTTGATGTGTCTCCGCTCGTTCTACGTAGTTATTGATGACAAGCGGTGGTGACTGTGTAGTAGGAGAGGTGGTAGAGGGGGCAGGGACTCCAGGCACGTGGTGATGTGTTGCCTCTTCCCATTTGCGGTTGGGTGGAAGAGGTTTTTGATTATTCTTCCTTTTAGTGTTTCTAACGAAGCTTCTTCTTGGTGTTACTTGTGTAGAAGCTTCGCTCCTCACACTAGGTGTTGATGTCTCGGCGTTCCTCGGCAAACGCTTGCGTGGCGCCGGGCGGGGGGCGGCTGACCTGTCAGCAAGGTCGCGAGTCTGCTTGCTAGATGTGGGTACGGATGGAGGGGACGGGGTGTCAGGGGAGGGTGGAGGTGGTGAGGGAGAACTAGGAGAGGCATTGGTTGCGGATACTGCCATGGAAGGTGGGGGAGGAGGGGATGGAGAGTCAGGAGAGGGTGGTGGTGGTGAGGGAGAGCTAGAAGATGCATTGGTTATGGATACTGCCAAGAAAGGTGTAGGGGAGGAGTGGTTTTGTGTGTGCTTATTTTGTGGCATGGAGGTAGAGGACATTCTGGTAGGGGGAGGTGATGTAAATGGGAAAGGTTCGTATGTGGACTGGTCATGGGTGGGGGTTGGGAGATCGGATGTTGAGTGGTGGGAGGGGGTTGAGGTTGTTGTGACGGATGCCTCCTCTCCGCATTCCTGCGTCTGGGGAGGCACACCTTGCCTAATCACACTGTTCAGTGCAGATTGTTGTTCGGAGAACATTCCGATCAGCAAGTCTATTTTATTTTCAATAAGATTTTGACTGCTAAAGGAGGGTTCAGGTTGGGTTTGTGTATCTTGGTGTTTCTTATGAAGGAATAGTTTCACAAATGGTGTAGAAATACCTGTTTTCTTTGGTGGGGACCAATCAGTGACGGGAGTGTCTGTCGTTGTTGTAACAAACACTATATTATTGTTATTCAGGCACTGGTCG
>NW_028234425.1:15494566-15497066 GCF_977035675.1 Penaeus japonicus | reverse complement strand
CCATTATAATAATGATAATGATGACAATAATGCTGGTGATTATATTATCATTATCATTATAGTAATAATAATGATAAAGATGAATAAGATAATCATCATCCTAAAAGTCATCAACATCCTAATAATAATCATTATCATTATTAACTTCATCATTATCATTATTAACTTCATCATTATCATTATTAACTTCATCATTATCATAACAACAAGGCTGATAAAAGTAATGATCTCAGAAATATCAATATCATATCATATAATAATGATAATTATAGTAATAATGATAATAATAATAATAATGATAATAATAATAATAATAATAATAATAATAATGATAATAAACATAATAATGATAATGACAATAATAGTAATAATAATAATAATAATAATAATAATAATAATAATGATAATGATAATGATAATAACAATACTAGCAATAATAATGATAATAATAATAAACTCAATAGTGAGTTCATTTTGTCAAATGTTTAAAATGTATTCGATCAGGAAATCTAATTTCACAAGATAAGATGTTTAATTAACGTGCCATTATTACTTTCTTCATCATAATTAGTTGATATCAATTTCGAAGCGCTTATCACACATCTTGACTCATGGCTTTATTAATGCCAATTCAACCCTTTCAGCAGTAATGGTATTATTGATAACAATCATATTACTACTGAGAATAATTATATTGGATATATCAATGATGATATTGAAAATTATAGAAATCATGATGATGATAACGATGATGATAATGATGACAATGATAATGATAATTATAATGACAATAACAATGATAATGATGATGTTTATGATGATGATGATGATAATTATAGTAATAATAATGATGATAAGAATAACAACAAAAACGATGATAGTAATAATGATAGTAATAATCAAAGAAATAACAGTAATAACTGCATGCTACCTCTGCCCTATATATTAAAAGGAAAATGAAAGCGGGAGAGAGACGATTTCTTAGGCAAGAATGAGAGAGAGACAAAGGGATTGGTGTCAACAGTGAAAGTGACGAGTCAGGTCATAGGTATGGAGTTTGGCATAAAGAAATGTGGAAGGATTATAATAAAAAAGAAGAAGAAAGGTTCGTTGTGGAGGCTCATGTAATAGAGATACCAAATGGTGAGACACTCAAAGAAGCTCAGAAGGTTATGAAATTGTGGGGGGGGGGGGGATTATAGAAAAATGAAGTGGAAGATGGCTTTGTACGTGAGTATTTTAACGAACGAAGTAACTGTAAAGAACAAGGTAACTGCCATGGATACTCGGGTGATGTCCATATTGTGGTATGGCACAGGAATAAAAATGTGAAAGTAAAAATATAAAGTGGATGATGAATACAGGTGAGACAAGAATGAACTGGTAGAGATAGACTGAAAAACAAGGAAAACGATGACAGTGTTCAAGGAGTTTCATCCGGGAGGTAAAGAGGTTTTACAACACGAGGAAAAGAGGAGGAAGAGGATTGATAGGATGTGAAAATGTGTGTCAGGAGCGAGAAAAAGAACTTAGAAAGTTACGTAAGAGATTGCATCGATTCATTGTTATCAATTGTGAGAACTATAACAACACCTAATTCCTACTACCTAGACTATCCACCCAAAACAATTAAAAAAGACGGATGGAGACCAGAGAATGAATCCGCGGTCAGAGAAACGGATTCGTAAGCAGTGTATCAGAGATAGGGAAAGATATGATAAGAGTAAGACCTGGAGACGGCTTACTAAAAGCGACTTGACGGGATGTACAGAAGCTTTGATCAGTAGCGTGCAAGAATAGGCGCTTAGAGCTATATCGAGCTCTATGTTGACACAAGTGTGGAACTTCCCCTTTGTGGAATGTGCGGATTAAAGGGTGAAGCCATAATGCACACTGTTATCGAGTACAGTGCACTTGCCTGTAAGAATACGGACGAAGGCACAACAGGTCACCAGGTATGTTCTCTGGATGAGCTGTGGTAAAGTAGCCTTTGAAAGGTCTACTGAATGGTGCGAACAAAACCCGGAAAGGGCGATCGAATATAGGATTTTATAGGATATCAATAAACAGCGTGAACCGCACATCCTGGTGACTGATAAGGAGAAAAAGAGAAACAAAATCATTGATGTGCCAATCTCAGGAGACTCGAGAGGCCGAGACAAAGCGATAGAAAATATTTGAAAAAAATACTAACTGCTGAAAGACGAGATGCGATCGTATTTGAAATATGAGAAAAGGAATTAGTGATTCCGGCAGTGACTCAGGATCTTCGGGCGATCTCTTAAAGATTTAAGAAGTTGATGATAAACCTAATGTCAAGGTGAAACATGTCAGGAAAGCAACATTATTGGGAGCGACAGGGATATTAAGGAAGGCGTTTTCGCGCTAGACAACCAGGAGAATGATCACCTGTGAGACAACAGACTGACAATGGTAATGATAACATGAATAAGGATAGCAATGATAAGAACAATGCGGTGATAATGGTGGAGATAATCAT
>NW_028234425.1:15459566-15464566 GCF_977035675.1 Penaeus japonicus | reverse complement strand
TGGCTGTAAGTAAGCCTGCCTTGGTCAACACACTCCATGCAATGCAAGCGTGTGTTCCATGCTTATTACCATTGTATAAAAGAAAGAGTTACAGCGCACCTGTACCAGCTGTGAGTTCATCTGAACTTTTGTGGAAGTACACATAAATTTACGCAAGTCTCCATAAATGCAATGACATACTCGCACGGAAGCATCTTTGAATCTCTTAACCTTCTTTAAAGGTTAAGTAAAGACAGACACAGGACCAGCCGAGTCCGCGGAAACAAGCATATTTCATTTTCTTTAGTCCCTTCGAGGTAGCGTGGGAGTCGCCCCTTACTCTTGTTTAAGGCAGGGGGCACCGTTAAGTCCATCTCCCGTCTGGTTGCAAAGCGAGACAAAGGATTGCGCGCCGGAAAAATTCTGTTTTCTATTTGCCTTCCTTGCTTTCCCTTTTCTTGATCGCTTCTTGGCGGAATTTTGGTCTTGCTGTTTTTTTTTTTTTTTTTTTTTTTTTGTTTTTTTTTTTTTTTTTTTTTTTTGGGGGGGGGTTGTATTTTTTGTCTCTATTCTTTATTTATGATTATTCCCTTGATAATGTAAGGTTCCGTTCGAGTATTTTCGTGTTGTTGGCGAGATAGTCTGCTTATCAAATTTATTAATATTCATTCACTGTCATAGATAAACATCTAATCTCATACTAGGTCGTCTAAGCTAGTAAAAGCATATGCATTAGACATCTATCAGTAACATGCATAAGAAGATAGATTAAAAGAATATATATGATAATGACAATCACTGTAGCTATTATTAGCGTTCATCTGTTTCATTATCATTGTCATCATCATTATTAACATCACTTTCATTACTACAACTGTTCATCCATCAAATCATTAACTTCATCCTTATAACCAAACATATTTTACAATATGATCATTGTCCCTACTTGTAATAATATTGCTCAAGCTAATTTTTGTGAAGTATCATTGATGAGAAATAGTTATAATAACATCTTTATAATTGTATTCTAATAAGATATTAATTAATCTTTAGCTAGTTATAGGGAATAGTATTTGTAAGTTATAATAGAATTTTGTTTTTGTTTTCTTTCGATTATTACAGTTCTCAATCTGGATTTATGTTCGCGTGTGTGCGTACGTGTTATTACAATGAACTACTTACTTTTATTGACTTAGCAATCGGTATTTAATTAATTTTCCCTATAACTATCATATGGCTAACAATGCCCACCTTTTCAACGTCTGCTTTAAAACAGAACAAAATAGAAAAGCAAAGTATTACCTCACACATCCTTCCCTGCGTTTACTTTCCATAAAAAAATGAAATATCTGCAAAAAAAAGAGATTGAATTGTCGTGCGTCTCACACCAGTTGCAGTTTAGCATATAGTGCAAACGTGGTGGATAGAATGTCGGCTGCAAATACCACGGACAGTTCTGAATGTTTGTTCATAAACGTGAGCTCGAATGGGAGAACTGGCGAGCCATGTCCACTTCATCTCGGGTCCCGAGCTCGGATATGAGGGCATTCGGATCGGATCTGAAGCAAAGGAGAAAAATCTCACCGATCTTTTTTTTTCTTTCTTCTTCTTCTTCTTCTTTTTTTATACCGATTTATCTCACGTTCTTGGAAATCGCCTTCCGCCGGGGAACCTACCTGGCCAGACCCTTTAAAAGAGAGCGTGTAGTACGCACTAGGCACGGAAGGGGGTTGCGTGGCTCGTTGCGCTCGTCGGTGATGGAATGCTGATTGAGGTTTTCGCGCCAAATCACTTTACGCTGATGATGGAGGATAACGTGGCTATCCTTTAGTGGATGGGGTGTTCACATTTCAAGTAAGAATAGAAATACAAGCAGAGGGAGAAAAGGGTTATATGGTGACAAACCAAACAAGACGAATGAACAAGGGGGAGATGTGGAAGAAAAAAAACACTGTACACAAAACAGATTTATTGAAATGTGAGGCAAAAGTGACAAACACCCTCTTGATTTCATCTTCAGGAGAGGGGGCGGGAGGGTTATGTGTGTTTATGAGGTTGCTGCCATATGCCGTATATAAGACGTTGTATCCCCCCAAAGCCACCCGATCTTTTGACCTTCCCTAACCTGCCTCTGCTTTCGTATTCTATTCACACCTGCCCTTCTTGTGCAGTGTTGCTTCTCCTTTCCCTCTTGCATACCTTCCTCTTCTCCCCCTCTTCAGACATGAAGATGAAAATCCAGCAGGATTTCGAACTATTCTTTCACCTTTCAATATACCCATTTTGTATATATTGTGCTTTCTCTGCCGTTGTACCAAATACAGTAGAGTGCTTTGTCTTTCATAATAACGTTAGGCTCTATCTATTTCTAATGTATGGGGTACTCATATTCATCCTTTATCTTATGAAATAGTGATGGAAAAAGAGACTAAAAAAAGAAAAAAATATAAATAAATAAAAAATAAGGACAGCTAGACAGAGTCAAAACAAAAAGACAAACAGAAAGAATAGAACTTTAGATATAGAAAAAATAATCATACAGTATATAATTTCTTCTCACCTTCACCAACAAGCCTAAGGACTCCACCCCTTTCCTTCCTTCGCCTTCCTCACCCTTGACTTTAGGTTCCTTTCAAAACTCCTCCAAACCCTTCTCGGGGCCGTCCCTCCTCCTTACAGACGAAGTGTTCCCATATGGAAGGAGAGAGAAGGATTAAGCTGATCTTTGTCTATCAGGTTGGGAGATCCTTTGTTGACACGAGTCGAGAATGTCTCTGCATAGCTGATGCTAGAACTCTTTCTGGCGAACGTGTGCTTACTTGTGTGTGTTTTGGGACAAGGCATTATCTTCGTTCTTGTTGTTATCTTTATCTTTATCATCGTTACCTGTGTTATTGTATTATTATTAATACTTTTATCATGGAACTTTTACACGTTGTTATCTTTATCAATATTATCATTGCTGTTATTATTGGTTTTACTGTTGGTATTATTGTTATTATAATTATCTTTATGACTACTATCATTATCACCATTGTTACTATTATAATTTTCCCTGTTAATATTATCATTACTGTTGATAGTAGAAGTATTATTATCATTTACATCATCATAGTATGGAGGCTGATCACAATATCATTGTCGTTATTATTATTATTATTGTGATTATATCATATCACTATCATTGTTGCTGTTATTGTTTAATGATCTGTAATACCTGATATCAGAATCCTTGTTTCTATAATCATCAAGGACTTTATCATTATCTCTCTCTCTCTCTCTCTCTCTCTCTCTCTCTCTCTCTCTCTCTCTCTCTCTCTTTCTTTCTTTGTCTCTCTCTATCTGTCTATCTGTCTCTCTTTCTCTCTCTCTCTCTCTCTGTCTCTCTCTCTCTCTCTCTCTCTCTCTCTCTCTCTCTCTCTCTCTCTCTCTCTCTCTCTTCTCTCTCTCCTCTCTCTTCTCTCTCTCCCTTCTCTCTCTCTCTTCTCTCTCTTCTCTCTCTTCTCTCTCTTCTCTCTCTTCTTTCTCTTCTCTCTCTTCTCTCTCTCTACTCTCTCTCTCTCTCTACTCTCTATCTTCTCTCTCTCTCTTCCTTTCTTCTTCTCTCTCTCTCTCCCTCTCTCTCTCTCTCTCCTCTCTCTTCTCTCTCTCTCTCCCTTCTCTACTCTCTTCTCTCTCTCTCTCTCTCTCTCTCTTCCTCTTTCTCTCTCTCTTTTCCCTCTCTCCTTTCTCTCTCTCTCTCTCTCTTGCTCTCTCTATCTCTCTCTCTCTTTTCAGCTCTCTCTCTCTGTTTCTTTCGTTCTCTCTCTCTATTTGCTTCTTTCTTTATCTCTATCTCTCTCTCTCCTCTCTCTCTTTCATTTTTTCCTTTCTCATCTCTCTCTCATCTCTCTCTCTCTTTATTTTTTTCCTTATCTCAATCTCTCTCTCTCTCTCTCTCTCTCTCTCTCTCTCTCTCTCTCTCTCTCTCTCTCTCTCTCTCTCTCTCTCTCTCTCTCTCTCTCTCTCTCTTTCTCTTTCTCTCTCTCTCTCTCTTACTCGCGTGACCACACCTACCTTGTCATTTTTGTAAAAAAGAAGAGCTTGATATTATATCGACATCCTTCCGCTGCCGTAATACTTTTTGAGTACATAAGTAAACAACCGTGAAGTGACAGAGGGAGAGGAAGGAGGGGAGAAAGAGGAAGAAAGAGAAAGAGAGGAAGAGAAATATGAAATAACGAAAGAGTATATATATTGATGAAACTGTGAGAAAGGGAGGAAGCGCGCGAAAGGGAGGAAGGAAAAAAAATGATAAATAAAAGAGAGAGGTGTGTAACAATGTAATGAAGGAAATATGAACACGTGTCTCTCGAGTGAACTACATGTACACATCAATAAAATTTTTGCCCTTGGTTGAAAAAATAGCACAAGCAATTTCAGCCGATCACGTGGGCTAGTGTTCCGTGTTCTTAATTCTACCTCCCTCCTACCCCCCTCCCCCCCCTTCCCCACCACCGCCATTGCACCTACCATCCCCTCCTCCTACTCCTCCTCTCCTGACCCACTCCCCTTCCTTCTGGCGCTATTCCTCCTCACCCCCCCTCCCTCCCCACCGCTCCTCTCCCCTTCACTGTTCTACGCCCCTTCCGCTGCTCCCCCTTTCCTTCGCCCCTCTCCCTCCTCCGGCGCTCCTCTGTCCTGTCCTTCTCCCCCTTCCTTCTCCCTTCTCCTTCCTCCGGCGCTCCTCTGCCCTGTCCTTCTCCCCCTTCCTTCTCCCTTCTCCTTCCTCCGGCGCTCCTCTGCCCTCTC
The DNA here is from genome assembly GCF_977035675.1 of Penaeus japonicus. Lineage (NCBI taxonomy): Eukaryota > Metazoa > Arthropoda > Malacostraca > Decapoda > Penaeidae > Penaeus > Penaeus japonicus. Next base: position 15,459,796 of record NW_028234425.1, on the reverse strand, counting down.
CTCCCTCCTTCTCCCTTCTCCTTCCTCCGGCGCTCCTCTGCCCTGTCCTTCTCCCCCTTCCTTCTCCCTTCTCCTTCCTCCGGCACTCCTCTGCCCTCTCCTCCCTCCTTCTCCCCTTTCTTTCTTCCGGCGCCCCTCTCCCCCTTCCTTAACTCTGTCTCCCCCTCCCACCCCTCCTTTGCTCCCGTACACCCATCCACTCCCACCTCCCTTCCTTCCCTCCGCCCCTT
>NW_028234425.1:15419566-15424566 GCF_977035675.1 Penaeus japonicus | reverse complement strand
CCATTACTGACGTGATAAGAAGGTGATAGATCTATCTTTTAAGATAAATTCAGCACTGTGGCTAATGTCGACTACTTTGTTGAAAGTTAGTGCTGTTTCTATCGGTCTAATTATTGCTTGTTCTGACAAGTTTCAAAGCGTCTTTGAAAAGGAGATAAGATATTATAATGTTTTGGAGCTAATCTGAGTAATGTGTTGCGATTGGTTCAGGTCAAAGGAGGGTAAAATCTACGGGAAGCTTTATCGTGTTTCATTATCTTGTGAGTTCCGGGACAAAAGTGCATTAGTTCTCAATATATAAAACTAGGCCTCATAAGGGGCAGCATGTGGTCTGAACTAGATATAAGGCATGTGGCCAAAAGAAAATCTAATGAATTGGAAAACTAACCAAAGAAGATGATAAACGAGACTACAAATTTAAATGTATAACTTTTATATCGATGTATATAGCTCTCTGTGCAACAAAATTACATCAGACAGAAAAGGTACAAACATGTTTAAGTTCTCTGCAATTTCAAATCATTATATTCAAAAGTTCAAAAGACTATGGATAAGTTTTTAGAAAAGTGCGTGTGTGTCTGGGGAGTGGGGACGAGTTTAAGTGCGAGGATATGTGAATGTTTGTCAGGTCATAGAGTGCGTGGGGGGGTCGTGTGTGTGTGTGTGTGTGTGTGTGTCTGTTTATGCATGTTTGCTAGTGTGTATGTGCTTGTGTGTAAGTATGCATTTGTGTGTGTTTAAATGATAGAGAGAGAGAGAGAGAGCTTTCCCACGCAGAAACGATTTGTTCCTACATTATCATGCCAATAAAAGATGGTAGACACGCATAAGAAAAACAACGAAGAAAAGCAAAGAAAACAGACAAGAAAAGTGATAGCCTACAGTGAGCAGGTGAGCGCCCGATTACTTCTACGTATCGACAATGATAATAAATAAGGGTCTCATAAGCTCATTCATAAATTAAGGCATTTTCAGAAATTCTTTTGGGAAGCTCCCCCAGCCGCCACGTCAGGAAGAGAGAAGCAAAGATAGAGAGGCAGAGCGGAGACGAGAAAGAGAGAGGGGGTGAGAGTGCGTGTGGCTGAGAGAAAGGGAGAGGTTGAGAAATAAAGGAGATTAAGAGAAGGGGAGAGAGAGAGAGGGAGAAATATAGAGAGATAGAGAAGAAAGAGAGATACAAAGATGAGAGAAAGAGAGGAAAGAGAGATACAAAGATGAGAGAAAGAGAAAAAGAAAGAGAGATAGGAGGGAGAGATATATAAAAACAGGGGGAAAGAGCGAGTGATAAAGAGATGAGAGAGAGAGAGAACGGAAATTAGCGGAAAAAGTTCTTAAACACTACGGCTCAGGCACACTAATTTTCATTACAGTTATTTGGCAGGTGTGGCCAGCGATCCAAAACTGATGGAAAACGATACAGTCTGAGTCATAAGCTATTAAGGACGAACCGGCAACTCGAGCGTTTAACTTGCCTCTACAGATTCTGAGGAGAAGCCGCCAGGGAGGGAGGAGGAAAGATGGGGAAGAAGAATTGAAGGGAAAAATGATAACTGCATGTAAAAGTAATTAGTAAAAAAAAATGAACCAACAACGAAAAGAAAAAAATACACATTCAGGAAAATAAAAGACTAGATTTGCAAAAAAATAAAAAATAAATAAAAAAATAAAATAAATTAAGAGTAAAGCCTTACTCACGGATACGTTAAGAGTAATTACACCATCATAATTACAGAAAGAGCAGAGAATTTCCAGGACAGAATCGATGGATGGGAAACCAGTATCTTCTATCGGATCTCTGAGTGGCTGTCGGGCGTGCTCTTCGGGCAGTTGATAACAAGATGACAGAAGACAGCACGACAGCCCAGTCACTGCAGTCAAGATTAGGACCACGGAATTAGTGTCGTTCCGTGATAAGGGCGCCCTACTATTTCTCGGCACGGACATTCTAAAACACCCTTTGGATGATTTCGGATCGGTTTGTGGGCGCGAGTGTGCGTGTGTGTGTGTCTGTGTGCGTGCGTGTCTATATATAAATAAGTAAATATATAATATATATATATATATATATATATATATATATTATATATATATATATATATATATATATATATATATATATATTATATACATATATATATAAGTGTATATAAGCGTGTGTATATATAAATAAGTAAATATATATATATATGGATATAGATATAGATATACTACAACACATGGTTGTGTTATATTCTATAAACATCTAATATCCATCTCATCATCGAGTTACATATATATGAGCATGTGAACCAACACAACCAAGTCATTTTGTTAATGTCCCCAAAATAAGCAAGTTACCCAGTACCCGGAATCGAAATAGATGCTGAATTACTGAGCAAGTTACCCGGAATATACTGATAGGAAGATACTGAGCAAGTAACCCGGAATCGTAATAGATACTGAGTTACTGAGCAAGTTGCCCGGGATATATTGATAGAAAGATACTGAGACAGTAACCCGGACTCGAAACAGATAATGAGCAAGTAACCCGGACTCGAAATAGATACTGAGCAAGTAACCTGGAATCGAAACAGATACTGAGCAAGTAACCCGGACTCGAAACAGATACTGAGCAAGTAACCCGGACTCGAAACAGATACTGAGCAAGTAACCCGGACTCGAAACAGATACTGAGCAAGTAACCCGGACTCGAAACAGATACTGAGCAAGTAACCCGGACTCGAAACAGATACTGAGCAAGTAACCCGGACTCGAAACAGATACTGAGCGAGCGCGGGCGAGGAGAGGCTCATCGGCAGCAGCGATTGTGGCGTTCGGGATCCTCGGGAGACGCGGCATCCTTTCCCAGCCTTTCGTGATGAAATCCTCGCACCTACGTGAGCTCTTGATGGAATGTTCTTTGAAGATATAATCAAGTGAGCGAAATCGTCTCGCTGATATAGGCAGTTGCGTAAGGATTTTGCTGTGGCGGGCGGGGGGCGGGGGGTGCGGAGATATTTAGTCAGGTGTGATCGTATGGTCTTTATAACGAGTCTCTGTGTTTGTTTGGGTCTTAAAAGAGAGATTAAGCTCGACCGAGATTCGTGTTCGTGAGATACGATTCGTGTCACCAAACATGATAAGGAATGCAGAACGATCAGTTTTCTTGCAATTATAATGCTATCTAATCTTCTCTGACCCTGGCTCCTCCTCTCCACTTCCGTACCTCATCACCGATCAAATCCCTTGCTTAATCTTTCTCGAATCCCCTTCTGCTCAAAACATCTTGTAAGTATAGCTTTTTCTTCTTTTTCTTCGTGCACTGTGGCCAAAAGTATTTCAGGGAGATGAAGTCAGGCCAGCAGCTTGTGAACTGAAAAGAGGTGGACAGACACGTGGAGATAGTGGCGATGTATATCTATGTACATTTAACACATTATTAATACATATATTCACAGAGCCACACCAACATAAAGATGGAGGAGGGAGAGCGTAAGTGTGTGTGAGAGAGAGAAAGAAAGAGAGAGAGAGAGAGAGACTGAAATAGAGAGAGATAGGCAGGAGGGAAGAGGAAAGAGATTTCAAGGAGATAGAAAAGTCAGGGTAGTAACTTATAAATAAAAAAGAGGGGAATATAGACAATAAAAAGAAACAGACATACACATACATATATACATGCACACAAAGACACGTGCGCACACAGACAGAAAGATGGAGAGAGCGAGGGGAGGAGTTATATATATATATATATATATATATATATATATATATATATATATATATATATATATAGAGAGAGAGAGAGAGAGAGAGAGAGAGAGAGAGAGAGAGAGAGAGAGAGAGAGAGAGAGAGAGAGAGAGAGAGAGAGAGAGAGAGAGAGAGAGACAGAGAGAGAGAGACAGAGACAGAGACAGAGAGAGAGAGAGAGAGAGGGACAGAGAGAGAGAGAGAGAAAGAGAGAGAGAGAGAGAGAGAGAGAGAGAGAGAGAGAGAGAGAGAGAGAGAGAGAGAGAGAGAGAGAGAGAGAGAGAGAGAGAGAGACAGAGACAGAGACAGAGACAGTGACAGAGACAGAGAGAGAGAGAGAGAGAGACAGAGAGAGAGAGAGACAGAGACAGAGACAGAGACAGAGACAGAGACAGAGACAGAGACAGAGACAGAGACAGAGACAGAGACAGAGACAGAGACAGAGACAGAGAGAGAGAGAGAGAGAGAGAGAGAGAGAGAGAGAGAGACAGAGACAGAGACAGAGACAGAGACAGAGACAGAGACAGAGAGAGAGAGAGAGAGAGACAGAGAGAGAGACAGAGACAGAGAGAGAGAGAGAGAGAGAGAGAGAGAGAGAGAGACAGAGACAGAGACAGAGAGAGAGAGAGAGAGAGAGAGAGAGAGAGAGAGAGAGAGAGAGAGAGAGAGAGAGAGAGAGAGAGAGAAAGAAAGAGAGAGAGAGGGGAGAGAGAGACAGAGACAGAGAGAGAGACAGAGACAGAGACAGAGAGAGAGAGAGAGAGAGAGAGAGAGAGAGAGAGAGACAGAGACAGAGACAGAGAGAGAGAGAGAGAGAGAGAGAGAGACAGAGACAGAGACAGAGACAGAGAGAGAGAGAGAGAGAGAGAGAGAGAGAGAGAGAGAGAGAGAGAGGGGGACAGAGAGAGAGAGAGAGAGAAGAGAGAGAGAGAGAGAGAGAGAGAGACAGACAGAGACAGAGACAGAGACAGAGATAGAGAGAGAGAGGAAAAAAAGAGAAAGAGCGAAAGAAGCACGATTAATAAATGTCATGAGAACATTTAAAATGCTGAAAGTTAGTACTTCAGTGTATGAAATAAGCATAAGATAAACAAACATTGTTCACAAAAGCAAATAGAAGCCAGTTGCCGGAAGGTTACAAACTGCATACATAGCTATTGAAATCAAGCACAACTTGCCTGAAAATAATGTTGGATATAATAAAAGAAAACATAAAATTGGTATAACGAGGGAGATAATGAACGCAACTTTAATTATCACGTAAGCGCCAGGA
>NW_028234425.1:15379566-15384566 GCF_977035675.1 Penaeus japonicus | reverse complement strand
AAGCACCATGATTGTCATTACCCCTCTCCTATATGTATTTTTTCTTTCTCTTTTTTCTACCAATATCATTGCTATTGTTGAAGTTGGTTTTACAGCCTGTGGTTATATTCTCAACACCCATATCATTTTGTTATCATCATCATTATCCTTACTCTCATCAATAGCGTTTTCTTTATTTATAACATCATCCCTTATTTTCGAACTTTTTGTCATCTTCATCTCCATTTTTTTTCCATCTGGTAACTTTTGCCAATTTTATATATACATATTCATTCATACACATCATCTTATACATATTGATATATGCATATTACCTTATACATATTCCCTTGTACTGATGGTACAACATATATTATATTCACTATAAGATTTAACATAACAACCACAGTTAATTAACCATATATACTTCCCAGATCGGTGAGAGATCCAACCCAGCCCTTAGCCAACTCACAGCGGGCGTGGACCAGATCAAATATGTTGGTGAGTGTTAGTTTTCGTGTGCTTTCATGTGCTTATGTACACTTCGTTTCTAGTCTCTGTATGTTGGATGTCGTCTCTATTATTATCTTTTATCATCTTTTATTATTTCACTCTCCTATTTTTATTTTTATTTTCATTTCATCGTCTCCAATACCATGTTTGCCTATTTCACCAAGTACATTTCCATGTTCTTCCCTAGCTACGTTATATTATTATATATGACTTCTCCTACCGTTGTTTCCTTTTTATGGGGGTCTAACCGATAACCGACACTGATTTTGTCTGATTATCCATCACCAACTCCGTCAAACATACCTCTGCTTAACCTCTTTCTTCCCCGCACTTCATTCAGAACGAAACCTCAAATGCAACACATATTTCTGTAAACATAGTTAGTGAGTTCAGTATATTTTTCAATGGTCCTCAGCCCGACAGAGCTCGCAACAGAAATTAGCATAGTCATTCTTTCATGTTCGCTCCACAGGATAAACAAGTTATCTCTCCGAGGTGAAAGTTAACCAAAATGTTTAAATGAGTTTCAGTCCTCCTTTTTCAGCTGTCGGTAAGCTATAGCCATGATGTACGTCACAGAGATAAGCTTTTTCATCACATAGCATGTCGTCGAGGTATTTTGAATAGTTGATAATCGCGTAAAGATATTTGTTTTTCATTATTGTCCTTTTTCCCTTTTGTTCTATACACGACATACTGCCCGTGGGGGAGGGGGGAAATAGTACCATATCAAAATTCATCGCGTCTTGCAGGAGCAAAAGACAAAACCAAAACAAAATCATCAGATAACCGCACGTAACAAATAACAAATACCTTTCGCATCATGGATTTAAGATCCACAAACCCTCGCTCGGTTCTGACGGCGAAGATCAATCTGTCCCGCATCTCAGAGGACGAGGGACAAAGAAGCAGCCAGGGCGACTCCAAGGCGCTGCTGGCCGGCCCATCACACGAGGAGAGCCAGTCTATCGAACCCGCTGAATCATTACCCGGAGGTTTAGCCCACGTGTTGGTCGTTAGAAGTTTAACGATGGCAGCGATGGCCATATTCGGCTTGGAGGGGAGGGGTGGGGGAGGGAGAGAGAGGGGGGGCCCAGGAGGATTGGGTGTGGCGGGCGGGCGGGCGGGCGGTGGGGGGGGGGGGGGGAAGGAGAGGGAAGAAGGGAGAAGAGAAGGAGAAAAAGGGGAGAGGGAGTACTAGGAGGATTGGGCGTGGGGGGGAGTATAAGGGAGGAGAGGTAGAAGGGGAGAGGATAAAAGAGAACCAAAAAGACGGGAGGAGAGGGAAGGGGAAGAGAGGGAGAGGAGGAGGAGGAGGAGGGAGTCAAAATTAGCCATATATGGATAGGAAATCAGCGAGATGCAGGGAGAAATGGAAAGAAAAAGGAAAGGGGGAGAGAAGTAGAGAAGAGAAAAGGGAGAATATAGAAGGTCCAATAAGAGGCGAGAAGGAGAAAGCGGTGGAGGGGAAAAGGATGGAGGAATATTTCACAATGAGGATGAGGAAGGGGAAAGAACGACGTTGAGTGTGAGGTGTTTGGGAAGAGAATGAGAGGAGGACGAGGAGGACTGGGCGTAAAAAGACACGTCGAATAAGTGCATATTCATACAGAGCCGAAGGACTGGTTATGTAACAGCGAGGGCTGCTCGTAAGTGAGAGAGGAGAGAGGAGAACAAGGGAGAGAGAGAGAGAGAGCGAGATAGAGAGAGAGAGAGAGAGAGAGAGAGAGAGAGAGAAAGAGAGAGATGGAAAAAGAGACAGACATAGAGAGAGAGAAAAGGAAAGAGAGACAAACATAGAGAGAGAGAAAAGGAAAGAGAGACAAACATAGAGAGAGAGAGAGGGAAAGAAAGAACAAAAATAGAGAGATAGATAGAAAGAAAGAAAGAAAGAAAGAGGAATAGTACAAGAGGCAAGCAACGCACCAAAAAAAAATAAAATAACGGGATCTGGTGATATGGAAGCGCGGCGGAGAACGACGCTGGCAGTTAAGGTAGAAGGGGCTCAGGAGGCGAAGACGATGAGATACGGAAGGCTGGGAAAGATATGGGACGCAGAAATCCTTCGACGGCGCTGGGGATGCGAGAGGCTGCACCAGAGATCTCCCGTCATGTCCCTGGGAGGATGATGTGTGTGTGTGGGGGAGGGGAGGGGGGAGAGGTGGGAGGAGGAAGGAGAAAGGGGGAAGGGGAGAGAAAGGAGGAGAAAGAAAAGAAAAAGTACCGTGAAAAGAGGAGGCAGAAAGCTATAGAGGGAGAATTAGATTTTTTTTTTTTTTTTACCGATACATTTTCCAAAAGATTTTAATGGCGCCCGGCGTCTTCTTCAAACAGCGAAGAAGATAAAAGCCGAGGATATTTTGTAAAGTTACGAGGAACGAGACCTACAATAATTAAGGTGTGGATATGCATCTCATTACCGGCCCAGATTTGTGAAGAACGAACGCATTTTTCCTGCTTGTATTTGTATCGTTTTCATTAAATTTCATTATTATACCACTTAGTAGGAATAAAAACAGGGCGAGAAGATAGCAAAGCGAAAGCAAAACAAGTAAAACTCCTGCGGGGAGAAGCGTGCGCGAGGCTCGATACCAAACCAAGGTAAGTGTTTCCAGCGAGAGGGAAGCATGCTATTGCAGGTCAGGTGATCGGCCAGTGAGCTAGAGTGCTGCCACTGCCAATGAGGCTGCCCCCGTCACGCCGCCGCCAACTCCCCAGTGCCTGAGCAAATGGCAGCGGCGTTTCCCCCTCCTCACTCTTCCCCGGCGGCGCTAATCGAGGGCGTTCGTTTTAGAGCGACTCGAGGCGGTCGGAGGGCACGGCGCGGGAGATGAGTCCGGTGTCCAAGATGGCGATGGAATGAGCGTTCGAGGGGAGGACTCGGGTGAGGGCGGCATCCGGGCGGCGGGAGAGAGCGCTCGGATCCAGATATTTTGAGCCTCCCTAGCCGGCCACTGGTCGATGCTTGCGTGCCGACCTAGATGACCACAAATACTCAATCATTCAGTGTTTTGCTTCAGTGAGCTGGATAATCGAAGTGAACCATCACAGCATCCCTCCATGATTAAACTGATGTTTGCGCTACTGTCCACGCTCAGCGGACCACGTATTTTCGCATAGGCCCTTTTTGTGTGGATATACCTGACGTCACGGGCAGCCATTTGTGCTAATGAATGCCAGTGACAGAGGACCGAGAAATTGAAACCTCTGCAACCTGCCGTCTGATTTTGATAGGATAAAGTTTATCAACAACGAAAACATCACACAGCACATCAATAACTAACGTGCGTTCAACCACGCTCAACGAGTTTCAAAACATCTTTCCCCATACTCACATGCACTATATTTACTGTATCATTACGTAAAAACACAGTGGTTCCGCAGATGCAGTAGATTCATGGAGTGATTATACTTTTCATATGATACATTTTTACTCCGGTGTATGTATACTATATCTATACTATTGCCATAAACACAACGACTATTAAGCGCGTTATCTATTAATACCTTTATATACAAGTAAACTGTGAAACCTCTGCAAATAACTGAATAATAATCATAGAAATAGCTTCCATAACTTCCATAACTTCCACTAAAATACTATCAATTCTTCAACTTCACCGGATTTCACCTAAAGGGGATTAGCGGTCTACACCACATTCAGTTCGAGTCCCTTTCCACCGCGCCCTCTTCCATCTCCTATTCCTCTCCGACCTTCTTAGATTATCCTACCACGTCCATGCAACCACCGCCCTCGGGATTGCATGTTGCATGATGCCTCGAATTTTTGTCCCGCTCGGGCTGCACCGTGGCCTCCTGCCGTGTCGCCACCATGACTCCGTAATGATGAATAGGTAGGAAGGAAAGCGTGACTCAGCCGTGCCCCTAACCGCTTACCATTCGAAAAGGGGAGAAAAATACAACGCTGCTGAATTTTTTTATAACTTATTTTCGTCCCGAATGTTATGCGCAACATTTTTTTTCAAATACATCAATAGATTTTGTCGGTTTCGAAGTCTTATATAACTATCAGATGAACATTTTTTCCCATCATATCTAAGTGATAGCAGCGAGCATACGGCCTTAGATTTATGTACGGATAGTGCGCCAGCTCGGAATTTGTCACAGCGTTGTGAAGGTAGGCAATATATAACCTTAGATTTGTGTCACTCGTAAGACCACAGACTTCACCTCAACCACACTCGCCATCCCCTGCGGCGGCTTAACGGGGTTTGTTTGTTTGTTTGTTTGTTTGGCATCTATGTGCTTGTGGGTTTGTTGTATGTGTGTGCGTGTGTGTCTGTTTGCGTGTATGTGAATATATGAATGAATGCATGGTCGTGTGTGTGTATTGATGAGCTCTATATTAGGCAAGCGCGTACGCAGTTCAAAACAAAAGAAATCCTGCACAAACGAAACAGTACATGTGACCCCCAACCTCACATTTCACTTGCAATGATACGGCCTGTAATTAATAAAGAATAAAAGAAAACGAAACGAAAGTCTCA
>NW_028234425.1:15362066-15364566 GCF_977035675.1 Penaeus japonicus | reverse complement strand
ACTCTTACGAAGTTGGAGCATCCCATAAGCTTCACAAAGGCGGGCCCGACACCGGCCAAGTCCGCTCCGCCACACTCTACATAAACTTAGCAAAGTGGAGGCTAAACTTCTGATCCTCTTACATGCACGAGTCGGGCGCCAGGAGGGTGGGCGGCGGGCGGCAGGCGGTGGCTGGCTGTCCCACCTGCCCGCCCCGCCCACTCCTGTCTTCCTCCTGTTCCTCCTTTTCTTTATCCTTCCCCTCTTCCTTTTGCGCTTCCTCCGCTTCCTTCTATTTCGATCTCCCAATTCCTTTCCTTCTGTTCTTTCTCTTCTTCTTCCTCTTTTTTTCTTCTTCTTCTTCTTCTCTTCCTTTGCCTATGTCTCTTCCTTCTCCTGATCCTCCTCCCCCTTCCTCTCCCTCCCTCCTCCTGCCCCTCCTCTTCCTCTTCCTCCTCCTCCTCCTCTTCTTCTTCTTTTTCTTCTCTTCGTCCACCCCCTCCTCTTCCTCTTTCTTCCCTTCTTTTCCTCCTCTTCCTCTCCTTCTTCTTCTTTTTCTTCTCGTTTTTATTATTATTATTATTATTATCATTATCATTATTATTAGTATTCTCCTCTTCCTCCTCCTCTTCCTCCATCTCCTACTCCTCCTCCTCCTTCCCTTCCTCCTCTTTCTCCGCCTCTTCTTCCTCTTCATCCACCTCTTCCTCTTTCTCCTCTTCCACCTCCTCCTCCTCCTCCCCGTCTGTGTGCCTAGCCACCCCTCATTTCTCCCGTGACACATTGTGACATCTTGGACACTTTGTGGCACTTGGCCATCGCTCGGTGAGACGTGGAACAATGAACCTCGCCTTCATCAGCTCAAACAGAACGACTCTTCTGTGATTCTCTATGACAAAGGACGGAGGGACATGTTATGCTCTCTTGTAGATTCAAACTCGTGTATATATATATATATATATATATATATATATATATATATATATATATATATATATATATATATATATATATATATATGTTGTTGTTTTTTATTATTATTATTATCATCATCATGGTCGTAGTTGTTATTTTTTGCTTTATTAACCAAATAAATCGACCGTCTAATCTTCGATGCTATGTATGTTATTTACGTGTTTTTTTCTTTCTCTCTTTTGTCCCAGGGAGGAAGCTGTCCCTCCATGCACAGGGAAGCCTATTACAAAGGTAAGTTATTATTCTTTTTTTTAACTTTCTCTTTTTGTGACTTAATAGTACCATACATTACATTTCTTAGGTTTAGGTAGGACACTTACTTCATCAATGATATATATATATATATATATATATATATATATATATATATATATATATATATATGTATGTATGTATGTATATATATATATATATATATATATATACATATATATATATATATATATATATATATATATATAAGGAAATAAATGTAATAAGATACAGGAGGCAATAACAAATACCAACTGCTACACATCAGGTAGTCAAAAAAAAACAAAAAACATACAGACGGGCAGACGGGGATCAACCACAAACACTCTCCAGTCAGTAGGTATAGTACATGTCCCAAAATCTGGACAAAATGAGAGAGTGGTATCGAGGTGGATCTACCCATGTGATCATGCGTAACATGCAACCGACAATGTTCATGGACTGGAAGATTCACAGATAAACCGTAATTGGTGCGTAGCGATCAGGGTCGAATGCACACAGCGGGACGGGCCAGGTTCACCACACCTGCATGGGGGTTTTCATCACACTTTCCAGGAGAGACCGGGCGGGTTATGGGAGATTTCTGTCTCTCTGTCTCTTTCTCTTCGCCTCTATTTATCTCTGTCTCTGTATCTCTTTGGTTCTCACTCTCGCGTGCCTATGTATGCATCTATCTATCTCACACCCACTCTCTCTGTTTCTCTCTCTTTCTCTCTCTCTTTCTCTCTCTCTCTCTTTCTCTCTCTCTCTCTTTCTCTCTCTCTCTTTCTCTCTCTCTTTCTCTCTCTTTCTCTCTCTTTCTTTTTCTCTTTCTCTCTCTCTCTTCCTCTCTCTCTCTATCTATCTATCTCTCTTTCCCTCTCCCTCTCTCCACCATATATACATGCATATACACAGATATACAGGTGCGTGTATGAATAGCCAGTGCATTTTCCATTTACTTCAAAGTCGCTCCTGGTTAAATGCGGATTCGTCCGATTTCCCGGTCTGCCCTCGCCTTCGTCTTCCCTCTCTCCTCCCCCACCCTCTTCACCTACTATTATCTCCATCCACCATTCGCCTCTCGTCACCCTTTGAAACCCCTGACTCTTTTATCTTCCTTGTCATTGTTCCCTTCACTTGTCTGCCCTTGTCTCTCGCGTTCCTCTTATCTCCTTCACCTCTCTCTTGCTTCATCTCTTTTCCGGCTAATCTTTTACTTTGCACTATCTAATCTTTCCCATCTTTGTGATCTGTGTGGTTGTAGTTCCTTTCATGTCCGCCATCTTATTTCCCCCTTTGCCATACCTTTGAA
>NW_028234425.1:15334566-15337066 GCF_977035675.1 Penaeus japonicus | reverse complement strand
TTTGAACGCCCTAGATTGAAATTAAGCAGGTGACTATACCGAGCCTCTTCCATTTTAACTTATGCTAATTTAGCTAAAAGAAATCTCATCTAACACAGATTAAGGTTCATCCATCTGGTATAGCCTTGCCAAAACTTCCAGGATTCTGCATATATTTTTTTTTTCTTGTAGCTTTTCTCATATGTATTTGAACCGTTATTGTATCTAACAATACTTGACCTAGCCTTTCCTCTATCTAACTTTACCTTTCTTATACCTAACTTAATCTTTCCTTGTGTCGGAATTGATCTTTCTTACCTGCCCAATTTGCCACCTTATCTTTTTTATAATGACTTACGTATATCTAATCTAACCATTTGATATGCTTAGTCTAACCTTCCTAATCCTAAACTTAAGTTTTCACTATAGTTATCCTAATCTTTTATACCTAACCCTTTTTCTACCTAACATAAGCTATGTCTTGTTTAATTTTTCCTATACATTTATTTTCATAAAAATTTAATCTTAGTTATGCATAATTTTTCTTAGAATTAAACCACCTTTACTTTAATTCAAAATTCTAGGCTGATTTTTGTCCTATTTCCATAGCCTCCCTCCTTCTTTCTCCCTCTCTTTCACTCTCCCTCTCCCTCTTTTTCACTCTCCCTCTCCCTCTCTTTCACTCTCCCTCTCCTTTTTTTTCACCCTCCCTCCCCCTCTCTTTCACTTTCCCTCTCCCTCTCTTTCCCTCTCCCTCTCCCCTCTCCCTCATCCTTTCTCTCGCTCTCTCCCACTCTCTCTCTCTCCTTCTCATACTTCTGTCTCCCTTTCCCTCTCCTTCAACCTTACCCTATCCCTCACTCTTTCCCTCTCCCTCTTTCCCTCTCTCTTACTCCCACTTCCATCACCTTCTCCCTCTCTCCCTCTCCCTGATCTCTTTCTCTACCTCCCCCTTTTCTCTCACCCTTACCCTCTCCCTTTTCCCTTTCCTTCTCCATCTCCCCTCACCCTCTCCCTCTCACCCTCTTCCCCTTCCATCTCTCACTCTTCCCTTTCCTTCTCCCTCACCCTTACATCCACCCTCACCCTCTCCCTTCCCTCTCTCTCTCTCTCTCTCTCTCTCTCTCTCTCTCTCTCTCTCTCTCTCTCTCTCTCTCTCTCTCTCTCTCTCTCTCTCTCTCTCTCTCTCTCTCTCTCTCTCTCTCTCTCTCTCTCTCTCTCTCTCTCTCTCTCTCTCTCTCCCTCTCTTTCCCCCTCTCCCTCACCTTCTCCCCTCACCCTCTCCTTCTCTCCCTTTCCCCTTGTCCTCTCTTCCTCACCCTTACCCTCTCCCTCTTCCTCTCCATCTCCCTCTCCCCTCACCTTCTCTCCCTCACCCATACCCTCTCCCTCTTCCTCTACATCTCCTTCTCCCCTCACCCTCTCTCCCTCACCTTCACCCTCTCCTCTCCCTCTCAACTCACCCTCTGTCCCTCTCCCTTTCCCCTGACCCTCTCTCTCTTATCCTCTCTCATCACCTTCCCTCCCTCACCCTTACCCTCTCCCTCTCCCTCTCAACTCACCCTCTCTCCCTCTCCCTCTCAACTCACCCTCTCTCCCTCTCCCTCTCCCCTTATCCTCTCTCCCTCACCCTCTCCCCTCACCCTCTCTCCCTCTCCCTCTCCTCTTATCCTCTCTCCCTCACCCTCACCCTCTCCCCTCATCCTCCCCCCCTCACCCTTATCCTCCTCCTCCCCTTCCCTCCCCTCACCCTCTCTCCATCTCCCTCTCCTCTTATCCTCTCTCCCTCACCCTCACCCTCTCCCCTCATCCTCCCCCCCTCACCCTTATCCTCCTCCTCTTCCTCTCCATCTCCCTCTCCCCTTATCCTCTCTCCCTCACCCTCACCCTCTCCCCTCACCCTCCCTCCCTCACCCTTATCCTCCTCCTCTTCCTCTCCATCTACCTCTTCCCTTGTCCACTCTCCCTCATCCTCACCCTCTCCCCTCACCCTCCCTCTTTCACCCTTATCCTCCTCCTCTTCCTCTCCATCTCCCTCCTCCCTTATCCTCTCTCCCTCTTCCTCTCGTCAGCCCCGCCCCCTTCCTTCGTCCGACGTCAAGATCCCGCGACCGAAACGTCACCTTATTCCCCAGAGTGACCTCGAGGCGTCTGTCGCAGGTCTCCCTATGTCCTCTTGCACCGCTCTCCGTCTTCTTCCTTATTGCACTGTTGCAGAAACGATTGAGATAGAGGGTTGCTTAATGATGATAATGATGATGAGGATGATAAGGATTCTATAAATGAGGATGATGGTGATAGTAATATTATTAATGATAATGTTCCTTCTACTGCTGATATATATATATATATATATATATATATATATATATATATATATATATATATATATATTTGATTATATATATATATATATATATATATATATATGTATGTATGTATGTATGTATGCATATATATATACTTTGATATTGATGATATTAATGATGATAAAAAAATAATGATAATGATATTAGTGATA
>NW_028234425.1:15307066-15317066 GCF_977035675.1 Penaeus japonicus | reverse complement strand
AGAAGCGAAGTCGTGAGTTAGCGAAGTTGCATTGCATTATGATTTAATGAATATGATTGCTTTTAAGGCATCAGATGACCTTCGTTGTCAGATTAGGATATAAAGAAATGACATGTTTTTGTATGATAACCTGTAACTATTCTCGCTTTCAATCTGTTTTATCAATACGAGTAAATGAAGATTGATAACGCTTGCCATAATTGTACAGTGATTAATAAGATTCTCAAGAGAATTGGTCTTGCTCTCTGCATAGAGCACATCTTGTGTACAACATATGTGAGTGTGTGTGTGTGTTTGTAATAACGATTCAGTCAGATGGATAATAAAGGTATTGTTATACACAATAACATGATAACATTTGTTTCTACTCTACAGAACACCGTCGGTAAATATTACCCATATGGTAACGACCGTAGAGTTGCGTCATTCTTTTTGTGACGGAAAAAAGCGTCTTTACTGGAGAGCTACATGTTTGGTTGCTGCTGGTATAGGCAACCGTGATGCGGTTGTGGTTGTGTTGGAAGTGCAGGTTACGCTATTGTTAGTGTCACTTTAGTGTTGGCACGACTGTGAGCCCCAGAAGCAAGCCCCCTCAGTACAAGTCTCCGCTCCGCTTCCACTTAATCTATCATTCACCATCTTGCCAGAAGTGAACAATGGAGCGCCAGGCAAGAACAGCTCGGCAAGGAAAACAATGAAGGAAAAAAAACTTTCCCTTTCTGATGGACAAACAAGACCTGAAAACCTCTGCTGTTTGTTTCTCTCTCTCCGCTCCGACTCATTGTCCTGGGGTAAACAAGGACTGCCAGTGTTACCATGATCTCTATCGTGATCCAATGTTACCATAACTTGTCTTTTGGGTTTAGTATTATGATGGGCTTTCGTCTTGATCTCCTTCTGCCTTAGCAGTTTCTTTGCCTTTTAGGTGACCTTTTCTTTTTGACTTTTTTCCTTATTTATTATGATCATGACCTTTGAATTTTGCCAACGTTTTTTTTTTTTCACTTTTGTTTTTTGTTTTTTTTCTCTAGAATTCCATAGTTCCAAGTTACATCACGTACCTTCTAAACCTAGTACTGCTCTGCATTCCATCTTGACTCAGCTTTCGATATTCGAAGTTATTTCACTTGTTTCACCAAGCTTAATATTACACTCTTTTAGTCTTCTCTTCGTCTTAACTCGCTCGTGGGTCCAGAGAACCCGCGTTTCTCTATTTTAGTTCGTTCTGTTTTTTTCTATTTTTTTTCTTTATTCTAAGCCAAAAGAAAGATAAATCATATATCAAATATAAACAAAAATCCCCGAGAAAGGGCTGACATTTGCCACGTAACCGCCATGTCGTTATGTAAGAGAGAGCAAAGAAGCGAAAAATACTCAGTCTTTCCTAATCTTGACCTCCCGAAAAGTGGAAAGCCGAAAGTGTGTATCACAAAAGTGTTCAGACCGTGAGGAGGGAAGGGAACGGTTACTGGATATGAGATGAGATGGAAGTCTACAGTAGTTGTGTTGTGAGGGAAATATTACATCACTTCTAGACCATTTGGGTGAGATTGAAAACAGATTAGGAAGGGAGAGATAGACGAGTGTGTGTGTGTGTGTGTGTTTGTGTGTGCGTGTGTGTGCGTGTGTGTTTGTGGATGTGCGCATGTACTGTGTGTGAATGAATGTATGTTTATTCTACAATATATATATATATATATATATATATATATATATATATATATATATATATATATATATATATTCTTGTGTGTTCAATATATGACATCAAATATCTATATACAACAACAACAATTCCAAGACGTAGTTCGGTGTAAGAGTTACATGACACACAAATCCGATAAATAAACAACAAAACATAAACAACCGTAACTTATCACAGCGGCTGCTTACTTGCGCCGCGAGCACATCTCATGAAGAAATACCTCTCAGGCAGCGTGTTCTTGCGAATACTGAGGATGAATTCGCAACGAGGAAAAAAGAGGCTTTTCCAATGCAAACATGTACATACTGTGTGTGTCTGCATGTACATGTTTATGCATATATCCACATGCGCACACTCAAACACAGACAGACACATACATAAATATATATATAAACACGCACACACACACACATACACACACACACACTTTACACACGCATATATATATATATATATATATATATATATATATATATATATATATATATATATATATATATGTATATATATATATATATATATATATATATATAGATATATATATATACATAGGCAGATAGATAGATAGATATAGATATAGATAGATAGATTTAATTTTTCATTTCACTTATCTTTTATTACAAGAAGAGACAGAAGCACACCCGCACAAAATCTCTCCCACACCCGAAAGCAAAGGCCAGCGCGGGCCAGGACACAGCGGCCGTCCAGCCCGCCAGGAGAGGACACGCGGATGGAGGCTGTGCTGGAGGCGGCGAGGCGTCTGCGAGGCGAAGCGACGGCGGTGATAATGATAGTGAGTGTTGCGACGAAGGAGACCCGAACCTTAATTTCCGATTAATCTCTTTGATGTGGATGACTGTCGGGGGAGTGGGGGGAGGGGGGAGGGGGGAGGAAGACGGAAAGGGGCGGCCTGGAAGGGGAGAAGAGGGGTGGGGGGAGGGGGGGAGTAAGACGGAAAGGGGCGGCCTGGAAGGGGAGGAGGAAGGGCGAGCTCCGCTAACAACACATCCCAGGTCTAAGGTTGGCAGCGGATGGGGATGAGAAGGAGAGGAGGTGGGGGGGGGGGATTAGTAGCGGGTTTCATCATCAAAGGAAAGAGGGGGCATGAGGGATTAAATGCTGAATTGCAGATAAGGATCATGTATGTACATTATATTCTGTTTAAAGAAACAAGATTTATTGTTATACACATTATATATATATATTTTTTTTTTCTTTTCTTTTCTTTTCTTTTCTTTCTTTTTTTTTCAATGACAGTAGATTACAACTGTGAAGATAGACAGAATTTTAACAAATGGGGTAAAAAAATCAGCTTGCGGATAAAAGAAATATTGATGATGTTGATAGTAAGGATGATGAGGATAATAATATTACAAATAATGAGAATAAAAATCACCCCAATCCAGCTTGTCAGTTTCCCGTTGGATCGAGACCGCGAGACCACCACGGGGAGTCGGTTCCTCAAGTTGTGGTAATTGTGTATTAGAGCAGCTAATCTCTCTCTCCCTTGGTCGCCCGAGACTGGGATTGGGATTAGGCTGGCACATGTGTCTTCAATTATGTGCTTCTCTTTATCTGTTGTGATTCTGTTTGCACGCGGGGAAGGGATTGTTGCTTGCTTGCTTGCTTGATTGCTTGCTTGCTTATATATAACTCGGGGATTCTGAGCCTTGTAGGTGGTGTTTGTTTTTGCCTGAAGTTTACAGTTTTTTTTCAAGAGATGTAAGAAATTGCCACTTTGTGTATGGCTTATATATAAAAAAAAAGATAATGTGCACAGCCGCTGTAGTATATAATCTTATTTCATGTTTTATGTCAAGTACTTCCGTGTTACTTTATAGGTTAATACTTATACTGATTTTCAGGATTACATACGGGAATGTTTGAGATACGCGGCAGTTGTCAGCATGTATTACTGAGGTTTAAAAATGCTACTAAATATGCTACAAAAAAGTGAACTAATTCATTTGGAGTCATCCATGCATTTTGTTCACATCTTGTTCTAAAACAAGAAATGTTGCCAGATGTGAAATATAAAAAGGAACCACTATCCAGAGCGTTTGCTTTGTACATCAGACATAGGAGATTTATATAAATAATATTGACACAAAGAATAATACAGGTTCAGCCATCGTGATCCGGAATTCTATTGTTCGGCAGCTCCTGTTGTCCAGCAACGGTTTGCTTTCCTGGCGGCCATAGCATGTCACAATTACTTTGGCTCATATTATGCTATCTTGGTAGAAATGTGTTATTCATCTCTTATATTTCTTTTTTTATCTGTTGTATGCATATGTATTTTTGTCGTTTTCCTTAACAAATTGTGTTAGAAAATAATACTTTACTGTTCGTGTTTCCTTCAGGAAGAAATTCATTTTTTCAAGTTCATGTTCTCTCTCTCTCTCTCTCTCTCTCTCTCTCTCTCTCTCTATATATATATATATATATATATATATATATATATATATATATATATATGTGTGTGTGTGTGTGTGTGTGTGTGTGTGTGTGTGTGTGTGTGTGTGTGTGTGTGTATATATGTATCTATATATATATATATATATATATTATATATATATATATTATATATATATATATATGTATATGTGTATGTATATATATTATATATATATATACATATATATTATATATATATATACATATATATATATATATATATATATATATATATATATATATATATATATATATATGCTAAAGAGCCTATCTGTATATCTTGAGTCCTAATTGTTTTTAATTTGAATCGACTTGAAGCCACCCATACCATACAGTAGGGCGAGTAAGGACAGCTCCTCGAATGAATGGACTTTCTGTATGTAAGATAATGAGTGCAATGAGTAGGAGTAAGCACTCTACATGGAGACGAGTATCTGAGTACCAGAAAAATAGCCTTGGCCTCATTATGTTTATAATTTTCATTAATAATCTGGCATAGAACACGAGTCCAAATAGCTATTTAAATACGTTCCCTGCCGATGTAGAAATACAAAGAAGGGTGACATATAAGGATTCATGACAAAACCTCCAAAAAGACGTCGAAACCAGTTGGAGTCACTAGTTGGAGTTGTACCTGGATTGTGAAATTAAACACGAACAAATGACATGTAATTAGGAACGGTAAAGCTCAGAAAATCACAAAAATGGTAATGTTCAAGAGGCATCATCACGGGTATCATAACAGTAGGCATTCTTATTTGCAGACAAAGCTAAGGTAAAGACAATCATCACGACTCTCATAAGGCTTACTCAAGAGATATGGAGTCCCCACTCAGAGGACACGGCTAAGCGGGGACGAGTTCAGAGAGCAACTCCAATGTGGGTGCCATATATAAGGAACATGGGATGTGACGAAATGTTGATGAAAATGATATTTACTACATTGGAGTAGATATCACATGATTGTGCTCTATTCTGTTATTTCAGGAACAGTAGGTAGACAAGAAAGAATTTATGATTTTAATTAAAGAACGGACAAGAGTTCACAGGGAAAAATATATGAAAATAACATAAGATATGGCGATAATGATATTAAGAAATGCAGAAATCCGGAATGTCTAGCTTGTTGTTTTAAACCTCTTCACACTTTCTTCCACTATTGTGTTTGTGTGTTTGTATGCATCTTGATGAGAGTTTCCTCGTGCATCAAAGCTGGAATTGCACTACTTGAATAATAAAGACAACCACCCATCACTCTGGAATTGAGGAACCTGTCTGTGGCTATAAGCAGGATGGTAAGCCTGTACATCTTGACCTCCCATTCCTCATTGTCCATTTCTTATTGATGGTCTGTGTTTTCTCTCACAATATCTTGCTTGCTTGTAATCCCTTTTTTCATAATCCAATCCATTCGTAATAATCCGCGTCCTTCTTTGCAATTCGATCCTCATTTATCCTCTTCCCCTTTTCTCACAATCCGCTCCATCCCTCAAAATCCGTCTCTCCTTTAAAAAACCAATCCCTTCCTCATTATCCGTTGACTCCCTCATAATCCATCCTCTTCTCTCATAATCCCCATTCTTCCTTATACCACAATCCCTTTGAATCTCCTGTCTCGGGCTATCACACCCAAACTACCTGTTTATCATCGACCAAACTTTAAAACACGCCATCAACTCATAATATCCGGGCCTTTGTCCCAACCCAGTGGCGATCGCGAATGAGGTGTTGATGGGAGAGGGAGAAAGAGAACAGGCGGCGTAGAGTTTGAGAGGAGAGTGAGGGAGAGAAGGAGAAAGATACACGTAAAATACAAGAGAAGAGTGAGGGAGAGGTAGAGAGAACGAGGCATGTAAAATGTGAGAGAAGGGTGAGGGAGAGAGAGAAAGAGAGAAGTAAAAATTATAAGAGGAACGTAGGGCATATAGAAAGAGCAAAATGTAAAAAAAAATGGATAAGAGCATAGGGAGAGAGAGAGGAAGGTAAACATAAAAGAATGAGGGGGGATGAAAGTGGAACACAATACAGTGAGGGAAAGAGGGAAAATGAAAACGAAAGAAGGACGTAATTATTGAAAGAAATGAGAGAGGCAAATGCTAATAGCATATATGAGGGAAGAGAAAGGAAGAAATATAAAAAGTAACCTAAAAATGACAAAAAGGAAGAATAAAATGTAAGAAAGGACGTAAAGAATAGAGAGGAAAGAGGAAGAAAGAGAAACGCAAAAGATGAAAGAAGACAGAGAGAGTGATAGAGAGAATGAGAAAGAGACAGAAACAGAGAGAGGGAGAGAGACTGAGACAGAGA
This sequence comes from Penaeus japonicus, assembly GCF_977035675.1. Lineage (NCBI taxonomy): Eukaryota > Metazoa > Arthropoda > Malacostraca > Decapoda > Penaeidae > Penaeus > Penaeus japonicus. Next base: position 15,310,597 of record NW_028234425.1, on the reverse strand, counting down.
CAGAGAAAATGAGAGAGGGAGAGAGAGAGAGAGAAGGAAATAGTGAAGGAGGAACGTAAAGGAAATGAGACAAGAGAGAGAAGGGAAATGAGATGCTGGTGCAACGGCGCGAGGGTCTGAAGATGAAGACGACGAACGTAATGAAGGCTGAAATAGTAATGATGATGCAGTGAGGGATTCGAGGCTTGGTTGCAATTGCACAAACGAGTGACCTTCTATTTTTCTCTCTTTTTTTACTTATTCATGTAACTGTTCTTTAGAAACCGGCAATTTAAAGGGAAGTGCATGATCACAGGTTTATCTAGTATTTGGATCTTAATTTTGTATATTTACTTCTTCATAATATCAAAGAAAGGTTAATGTCATGAATTAAAGACTAATTAATATTTGGACACTTTAATGTTATTGTATTTCATATCTTAGATTTCACTCCTATTTTGCAGTTGATTGGGGTGCATGGGAACCGCACAGCTCTAATAAACAAGATAAGCAAGATTGCATGATTGATTGATTTATGCCATATTAGTGATGAATGGAGAGAGAAATTCCCTGTAGATATTCAGTTTGAAAGCAAAATATGTGTATAATCTACAATATACATGTTAAGGGAATTCTATGACTGCATGTCTCATCGTCAAAAATTCGGAATATAAAATAAATCAAATAAATTAAATAAAACTCCTGTATGGTTTCTTCCTCTTATTAATTATGTTATTAGTTCACTGTATATCATCACTCCTAGAATGATGCTATTTGATGGCCATGACGCGTCCTTTCGGCCCTCTTGTCTGTTCAGTAGTTCAGTAGTAAAGTAGTTCGCCATCACATTTTAATTATGTTCAATCTACTCCACTCTTTTCTTCAGCTTGGATATTAATAGTTTCCTCTTTGCATGCTGTTGATTTTGGCCTTCATGTAAAAAAAGTAATATTTATATGATAGAATATTTAATATGAGGTGTCATAGGTTTCCTATTTGCTCTCTTCGCGAAAAGCTCATCAGTTTAGAGAAGCAAATGTTCAGAATCCACCAATACCTGAAGGACGCTTGTGTTAAGCTATGCAGTGATGAATAAGCTGATAGATGGATAAGCTAGCCCCATGCAGACAACATTTGACCGCAATTTCCGCGGAATTATACCTGATCATTTCTTGGCTACATTGCATGAACTACCTGACCAATGAATGTTTTGCCATCCTCACGTGCCACCCTGGAGAGAATAGAAAGGTTATCAAAACAGAAAAAGCACATGCGTCGAATACTTCTGTTTTTATCCTTATTCACACTCTAATAAACATTACGATACAGTGACGAGGGAAATGTAATGATCATGAACAGAATTCCATGGAAGAACAAATCAGAGACGATAATGCCAATGGAACGATAATGTCAACCTTTATCGCATTCTGAATGATTAACCATGAAACCTCATTACAAAATAATAAATGCAAGCCTGAACGAGATTGCAGTTGTGGACATTTCTCTAGCGTTGCAGGTGAAACTTCTTCTATTAACCCATCGGTCTCTCATGCGCCTTTTTTACGTAGCTTGGCGGCCTGGGAATAATTGAATATCAGATACTTTCACAGTGACGCCTTTTTTGCCTTTGTGTTATTCTTTTCCGATATATTCGTGCTTCGCTTTGTGAAATGAACGGCAACAGTGATCCCCTAATAAAATCATTATTTTTAACGATATATCTATGTTGTTTTTTTATCTAAACGGTTTTGGAAACGTTTTGAAAAGCTAACCTCTGACTTGTACGTTAAAGGCGACCTCAGAATTCCACTAAATAGATAACGCAGCTGTAAAGGGGTTCGGTGATCGTCTCCCTCAAGCCAAGGGTGATTTGATGTATGCCTACCTGATTTCCCTCTGCTTAAGGGTGTTTTGATTGTTAGTGAGTGATGTGTGTGTGTCTTCTGTGGGTGCGAGCGAGTCCATCCCTCGCCTCTACCGAACAGCACAGGTGCAAATGGGTTCGGTGGTATCCCCCCTCTGCCTAAGGGAGATTCGATTGTTCGGTCGTAATGTGCGTTTATTGCGGGTGATGGTTTTCCTCTGGCCAAGGGTGATCTGATTGTTAGCGTGGCCGGCCGAACCAGGGATCCGACGCCTCCTTCGAGACATTCGCAGTCGTGGGCGGGGAGCACTCCAGTACGACCGACCTGTGTTTATCATACATTTATATTGTTTTGTGTTTGTATATACTACGTTATATGTACTTTAGCAGAACAGGTCAATATATTGTTGTGGTGATAGTTGTAAAATATTTGGGGTTAAGAAAGGTACAATTTTGTTCCAGCCTCCGTTTGGAAAAGACCTTAAACACCTTGTGATCATAGGAAATGCAATGTACCTAGCTTCGCTGCCCCAGTATTCATATTTGTTCCAGTGTTCATAGTTGCTCCGCTGTTCATATATGTCCCAATGTTCATAGCTGCCCCGGTTGCACATATTAGAGACACTTTAACAGCTTTTAAGGATTACTGAAAAGAGTAAATTGTTAGAGTATGCAAATACATATATGAAAAATTATTGTTTATGAAATGTACATTTGAGATGTTTGACACTGTCCTAAGGCCTTGCAGTGGAAGGATCTAAAGTCTTAGGCTCCTTAAAATGTTATGTTTAAAGCGAGAACGGATTGCCTTTTTCCGTATGTATATTTTTGTTCTATATTTTAATCAGTTTTCAAAACGTATTATTCCTCTTACTTTGTTTTAACCAGAATATCAAATAGACTTTGGATGTTTAACTTAGTGTCTAGGTGAGTCCTTCTGAACTAGTTAGATCTTATTTTAGATAGGAACTGAAAGACCGGTAATGTGTGTATTTGTTTATTCACCTATTTGTCTATCTATCTATCTGTCTATCATTTCTCTCTCTAGTTATCTATTTGTATTTATATTTATATACATAGATATAAACACACATGCATACATCCATGTACATAAATACTTAAATATTTGTGTGTATGTATGTATTTATACCTGCACACAGACATGCATACACACAATTACACATGCACACCTACGCGCGCGCACGCACATATATATATATATATATATATATATATATATATATATATATATATATATGTGTGTGTGTGTGTGTGTGTGTGTGTGTGTGTGTGTGTGTGTGTGTAGATATAGATATATATAGATATAGATATTTATATTCATACATATACATATACTTATACATATACGTATGCATATAAGTAAACATCAAGCCCGCATTCCCAAAGCAAATGACCTAACATGACCAAGGGATTACGGTGATGCCTTCCGACCTCAGATTAACAGATCGGGCTCAGTTAATGGTTGTTACAACACGCGCTTCCTCCCTTAAAGGATTTCCGAAACAGGAAACGCTCACACGGCATGATATCGCAGTTCTACAAAACACCGAGGCAACAAGCCGATGCCTCACCTACGTGGGTTTGATTGGAGAGGGAGCTTCGTTGTGGGTCGCTTCGTCTGTTTATCTTGGGGAATTAATCGTGTCTGAACTGGTGGTTAATGAAAT
>NW_028234425.1:15282066-15294566 GCF_977035675.1 Penaeus japonicus | reverse complement strand
CCCAATGGAATGACGGGGCGTGGGAATGACGCAAGAAATATAGCAGTATATCAAGAATTTAAATTTGGAGCAAATCAAGTCATATTCTACTAAAGGAAGGTTAGGTTCTTCACTACCCAACACTCTCGCTGCCCACAGACCAAAGGAAGATCATCTGAAATCACGGGAATGTTAGCTGTGTATAGTGTAAGGCAATTAACATTATGAGTGTTATCTTATGAATGACAATGATCTACACAGCAAACTCCATTTACAATCCAATGGAAATACAAGAGACATTTACACTGAATTTGATTGTAACAGTTGGAAAAAGGAGGGGCATTTACACAAGCAGGTAGCAAGTTTCAAATATGCTTACAGTTCCAGCAAAAGTGCAGGAATCGATGTTTCTTAAAAAAAAAAACTGAACTGGAGGACTAGCTATTACGTTCTTTCGTTTGGCTATCTTTTCTTTCGACGACGGACTAAATAGTATCCTGACACTAGGCATTTCCCTTGGTATGTCTGTAGCATCGTAATGGGTAGCATCATCTCCCATATCACAGTTGCTAGCAGGGACGTTGTAGGTTTCACCAACTTGCAGTGGTGATTTAAAACCCAAAATCTGACAAATCTTGTGAAATGTTTAGGGCACATTTCTGGATTCATCCTGTTTTATAGGCCAACATGACACAAAATTTACTGGATGCTGGCAATACAATGAAGAAAACTGCTTTCATAAAGTCCGACACCATTGTCTCGTACTCGCTAGCTAAGGTTGGCTCTGTTAACCGCACTCGTGCACTTTATGAAGGTTGAGCGCACATGGCTATTGAGAAGAACTAGGTCAGGCAGTTCTAAGGACTTTAGCTTTCAATGAAACATCTTTTTTACGAATTTCATGAACATTCACTTTACATTGTATAAGCTATAAATGTCTCCTAAAGAAAATCATGGCGAGAACCTGTCACTGAGTTACTTTTCCTTTTTACATGCGTTGCTTTCTGATTATGGTACGAGTTTGTCAAATAATTATTATCGGTTATTGGCACATCCCCAATAATAAACCAATAAAATTTAATCTTATCAGATAATTGCAAGAGAAATGTGTTTTAGCTCCTATTTTACAAATACTGCTTTCATTTTTGAGGTTTCCATCTTTGATAGTGTGGTCAACAACTTTCCTTCCATCCCTCAATATAACCAAAGGATGTTCATTCACCATGATGTAAATCCACAACTGAAATTGTGAATGAAAAAGACGAAATATATAAAAATGAATCTCACACGAGATCTCCAGTCTTTCCTTAGTTAACATATTCCAATGGTTTCAGCTATTTATCATGAGTAGAATTAACAAGAGGAATCTTAGAAGACTAGGCATCCTGAAATATTATTTCAGATATGTAGTTCTGTAAATGTCCAAAAAGATCATCAAAAGTATACATCAAGAATATTCCATTTTTGTAATCATTTCTCTTTGCCACTTATTGGCTGTGTTTTATTTAAGGCTCCAGTGATATAAAACTGAAAAAGGTTTGGCATAATTAGAAAAGATGTAACATTTTATACAAGTTCTCATGTTGTTGCAATGAAGACCCATCTACAACATGCTACCATATGTTATGTATTGTGGATTTTATTTTTCATGAAATTGTTCTTTAATCATTTTTTCAGAATTCTTTTATTTTGCAACATTTGATTAGCTTTTCTCTTGGTTCTCTTGAACTAACTCGTGCTACTATGTACTGTATATTATCGGTTTCCTGTAACAGTATAGTTAGTATCTACAACAGAGATTACCCAGATAGTTGTGAGGCAGAGGTCATCCTGAAGTAAGATTTAATGTTTCACCCTGGAATTTTAGTATTGACTGTAAAACAGCTGTCCCTTTACATCTCAAATGGTTGTATCTCTTGAATATTTCTAAAGGTATAAAATATATTTTTTGTATAATGCAGGTTAACATTCTGGTTCCTCAACTCATTTTTTTTTTTTTTTTTTTTTTTTTTTATAAAATAAAATATAATGCAATGTTACACCAAAGATGCTACTAGGGCATTGACAGCACCATAAACAAACTAAACACTTTTGCTGATTTCATAGTAAGATAACTTTCCTGTTGGAGCAAATCAGGTTGAAGAATTCAACAGACACCATCTATTTTTGAAACTAGATGAAAACTATTTGTAATGATATACATGTATTTAGGATCACGCAACTAAAACAATTACTTATGAAAATACATCAGGACAAACAAGTAACTCCACTACAACTGCACTACTCTGTACTACACTGCACTGTTTTGAAAATTCTTTAAATATTTCTATACCAAAATTACCATTTACCACTACTGCTAGGAAAATGACTCCAAAAACTATCATCAAAGTTGCAGCTAACCACAGAGTACCTCTATTGGAACTTGTCAAAAAAAAAAGTACTATTAACCCGATACCGCCGGGTTCCGTCCACAGACGGCGATTTTTGTAATATTCATAGCGCCGGGTGCCGGCATGCGCCGTCAATCATATAATTGATTTAGGCCTATGCGTTCGAGAGCCCCGGCATTGCAGCCATGCAAAAACGGAACAGTGCCGGCGGTAATAAGCAAAATGGGTTTCAACTCACTTCCAAAACCTAGATGGCACCACTTTCTTCTAGCACCAGCAGGAGAGAGAGCCTTGAATGGCACCCATCTACAGTCTCTAGCAAGCACTATCTCTATAGAGGGATGGCACATCGCAAGTTGCCGACCTCTTGCTCTAAAGTACCGCAGATGAAAGATGTGCAGGCAGAACGAGAGGAGGAAGGTGACTTACACCATGCCCAATGCCTACAATGTGTCCCTGTGCCAGTAGGGATGCCTTTTATTGTGGCACTCACTGTCAAAAGCACAAGTTTCCTTCCTCTTCCCTACCTCTTCATTTTGGATGGTTATAAGTTTCTTGTTTGTTCGTGACAGCACAGAAACACGAAAAATAAAGTTGCTTTTTGTCCCCCCTAAAACAGTAATACTTCTATTACATTGAGTATAAAGAAAAAAAATGAGTTGATATGGACCCTGAACTACAATTTTAGTCAACTGCAGAATTGATGGAACCTGTGATATGACAAATGTAAATTTCTAAAAACAGTAAAACACACAAAAAAACAAAACACAAAAATACCTCTAGCTCTACAATGAGTGACGAAAAGGGAGTGGGAAAAATCAAATTATGTTGCAGAAGCTGCCTCGATCAGAAATAAAACTCATCCTGGAGCCTGTGTAAGCAAATCTATCCACCATCGGCAATGGGTTAATGGTCTATAAAGGCATATCTCTAAAATGTTATACAAAAAAATGATATAAATTCATATTCATATAAAAACTACTTTTCAATAAACAACAAATACACACAAAAAACATTCTATTCTGCCAGATATCACTTTGTCTGTTAGGTCAATTCTATCAGACACAATAAAATAACCTTCAAAAATATACAAGGATATTAAAAGTACTTTCTACTATACTTTACATATATTTACCAGGTACAAAATATTTATTACACTTTAGCATAAGCAAGTTTGTTCTTTCAACAGGGAGATGAGAAAATTCTTCATTTTTCAGCTGAGAACAAAAACTTTTTTCACAAAAATATACATGCATCCTATCTATACAACAAGTTTTACTATATTAATATTTAACATAAACAAAAAATTTACTGCTTATTTCATAAACTCCCTGCAAAAAGTACAATTATTTTTTTATAGTCTCTTATCAATATTCCACTGATCTGAACTGCATGCAGGCAACCCAAAAAGGAGTACAGCTCTTCAAGTAAATGTCTAGGGTTAAATATGTACAATAAAAAGATACAGATTACAAGGAGCCCAAAACTATGTTTAAGGTAGAGCTTACTCCTATCCAGAAGACATTTACAAATCTCTAGAAATAAAAACAGTTTCTAAAAAGTATGTATGAATAAGTAAAGAAAAAAAAACCCTTGCCACAGAAAATTAGCCAAGATCAAGAATTATTGACAACACAAAATATTATAAACTTTTTATTAAATAGCGAATGCCTGAAAATGTATAAAGACAAGGATATATTTACTTACAAACTATTGTAAACCAAGTCACTCTACTCAGCATAAAAACAAAAGTTATTTTATCATTGACTTCTCTTTGTACATCTACATTAAAAAATGGTACAGTAATGCCTCATATCATATCTAATTTGTAATTTTTAAGTTGGGTAAACAAAAAACAATAAATTAAAGTACATTTGACAGAGACATTACAGTAGCCATCTGTTATAATATATGAGAGCTATGAATATTACTGGTAAAAAGGTTTCTTTATTTTAAGCGCAAAATTGATAAACCAACTAACACTTAATTCAATCATTAATTCAAACCATTCATTTAAATTAAGGAATACTTCTTGCTGTGCTTCAGATTATAAAATCACCAGCTCACAGTCTTCTACTTCACTGAAGTGACTATTCAAATCTGATGCCCAATCGTCAAGTGATCGTTCCTGAAAATGATGAAGAGCAAAAAGTTAGGACATATATATTAATCAACAAATAAAAAAACTATGTTCCCTCTACTCTGCTTCATATCTTTTAATCCACACAGATTAGAATAAAAATCAGAGAGAAATGCAAAACCTTAACTTTTTTCATATATCTTACACTGACTGATAACCTGTTTAGCATTTCAACTTAAAACACAAGTAAGACAGATAAGAATGAAGGATTTCTAAGAGCAAGATATGCAGCTAATATTTCAACAAGAATTGTCCTCACTTTCTTCCCTAAACCTAAAATGTGAAGTCAATATATCACTTTTCAAATAACTAATGCAATATCTTAATACGAACATGTAACCAAAATCCCAATTCCCTTTTAGGTAATGTTACTGAAAAGATTCTCCATTCTCACACGCTCACAGCAGTACAAGCATGATACAGATAATCGGATTACTCCTTACCAAAGTACGCTAACTCACTTGTTTTGTACAGGCTAATCATTCAGGCAATCTATGGGAAGTTTTCACACTAGAATTTAGAAAGGTGGTATACAACCAAGGAAAAGTGGCAGAACGACTCAACAGGAACTGACTTGAGGAAGCAGTGATGCAAAGGAACCATTGACTCAATTACATGCTCTTCCCAGCTCATCAGAGGACAGTGCTGAATCTCCCTTTCTCACCAATATTAGGCTATTCTTATTTACACCTTTTTCTGAAGGATGGAGGAATCTCATATTGTTTTCAAGCCTTTATTTGCTCTGAGACTGATTCAAGGTAAAGACATCAGTAAAACAATAATGATCACCCATGTCACTTGCATCATCTTTGGTTTTGATTCAAGACAAGTATGAGTAATGATCACCCAATTTCAACCACCAATTTCATTTCTTTCAAGTATTGTTTGCCTCGCTTCAGTAGGGAATGCCACTCATTTTTTTCTATACCTAATTTTAGCAAGATCTAACCAAACGTACGCAGAACTGTAATTAGTAAAGTAACACTGTGAAAAATAAAATTGTTGAACCATCAAATGCATGGCTTCTCATTATTTTTTTTACTTTTATTTTACTTCCTTACTTACCACAGCAAATGCTATTGGAAAGCAATCTCAGCTTGAGATATCAAATATTAATGTACTGAACAGCTTGGTTTATCACTAAGCCACTTTGCATAACTATATAAAAAAAACAGCAAGAGGGAGAAGGATTGCCTACTGAGAACCCATCATCATTCAAAGCTCTCTATACAAAATGAATTGCAATACATATTTATTTTCTATGCAGAAAAAACATAATTTCCTTTTGTACATCTATTAAAGTCTCAGGATCTAACAATAAAACTTGGTCATTGTTATTGATTACGAACCATGATTTAGAATAAAGCATGCAAATTACTACTGAATTTGTGAAGAAAAACACACACACACACACACAAACACACACACACACATACACACACACAAACACACACACAAACACACACACACACACACACACACACACACACACACACACACACACACACACACACACACACACACACACACACACACACACACACACACACACACACACTCACAACATATATACTGTTATAAAAGAAATAATGTTGAACCTGGTCTATACTGCTGGATTCCATACTCGTTGCCTGTATTCTTACTGACTTCCCAAAATGTTGACAATTCATCCTCAATAAAGCCTTCCTTTAATACTTACAAAAGCACTGTTCACTTTCTTCTTTTTCTTTGGCACTACCTTTCCCTTGCCAGAGATGGACGTGTCTGAGAGCGAAGAGTCGTTGGTCGACTGGGAACTGTTCGGGGCCACCTTCTTGGATTTCTTTGGTGCTTTCTTTGTGGGGGCCTTCTTCTTTCTCTTTGGCTTCTCAGGAGAGGGATCCTGAAAGACAGGAAGAATTAATAGAGTACCTAACTAACACTGTGGGAAGAACTGATAATGATGATGAAGGATGAAGTTATGATCTAATCTATGACTTGGTTTTGAATAACCATTTTCAAAAAAGACTTTACAGACCTGAAACCAATTTATACCAATATTATTTTATATGCAAATCAGATCAGCATTTTTCAGTGGTTATATTTATCATCAAAATGATACAAAAACTACCTTTCAATATGACTAAAAAGACTATTCAAAAGATGACATTACTTTTCTATAATAATAATACCGATAGCAGTAACAGAAGCATCACCAACATAATCATGATCATAACGACAGTATCATTACTGTAATAATAATAATTGTGAAAGCAAAATAAATAAAAATAAACAAAATCCTAAAAAAGTGAACTGGGAACTATCAGCACTTAGATTTGAGGATTAACATTATTTTTTGTTTGTGAATTATTTTAGAACACAAACAGACAGTGTAGTAAAAGTAGGAAAAAAGATGTAATATTAATGATACAATTGTCTGTCCTTCAGGGATTCAAAAATCTACAGAAAGAAATAAAACAAGGAAAGGTAAGAAATGTTCTTTTAACCTATTGTGGACAGTTATCCTGACATGAGTAACACACGAGTTTTGGCGTGACAGCGGTTGTCATGACAAACATGACGACAGTCATCACAGTACTTTTGACACTGAGGGAGAACGGATTGCTGTGTTTCTTTCTTGTACTATGAATAATAACTCTATTTAGTGACTAATGATAACCACTGCAATTATAATTACTATAACTGCCAGAATATTCAGCAATATAAATTTAGTCTAGAATCCTAAACAGGTGGCACCACTCTCACCTATTCACGGTCTCTAACAAGCAGTATCTTCAGAGAGAGATGACACACAGCAAGATGCCAACATCCTGCTCTAAATTACCAGAGATGTAGGATAAGAAGGCAGAGTGAGAAGAGGAAAATGATCCAGACCATATCCAGTGTCTACAATGTGCCCCTGTGCCAGTCTGGCTGCCTTTGCTGTGGCACTCACAGTCCTAAACACAGGTTCACTTCCTCTTCCCCATCTCTTCATGTAATCTTGGCTGTGGATGGTTATTTCTTTCATATTTGTTTATGAAAGTACCAAAATATGAAAAAAATAAAGTTGCTCTTTGTCCACCCATAAAACTGCAATACTTTTAACACACCGAGTATAAACAAAATAATGAGCTGATACGAACCCTATACTACAATTTTAGACAACTGCAACACTGATAGACCCTGTCATTTGACATATATATGTCTCACAATACAGAACACAAAAAAATGAACACAGAAATGGCTCTATTATTATAACAAGTGAATGATAGTGCAAAAGGTTGCAATATGTCACATGAAGTTTCCTCATGCTGAAAGTGACATCCTATCACATGGTCGGAAAACATCCCCGGACCTGGGTGACGTCCTGAGACATCGTGCATTTTCTCGCCACGTTCTGACTGGGGCAGCTGTGATGTGCTGAAACGTCAGCAACAGAACACTAGGTTGTTCTTAAGTATAACTATCTTTCATAATTTCTTAGACTGTTATTTTAGTTTGTTTGAATGTCAAAAAATGTGATATAACGTTTTAAAAAAAGACATCACAGAAAACTACATGATATTGATGACATCATGGTCATTTCAGCTTCTTGATTGGTGGAATAAAAAGATTTGAGCCAAAAAATCAAATGTGATTGGCCAAGAATTAAATAAAATAAAGAATTACTAATGTAATACTACTTCTAATTTGTTGATTACCCAAGATATCACATCACATCACGAGGTACATGTACATATGAGTATGTACATGTATGGTTACTTATGTTGTTGTTCTTTTTGTTTTGGTAATAAAAAATTAAGTATAAAACATGTTTTTTGATGCCCCACAAAAAGACTGCTTTCACATAGAATTGTTCAATAAAATAACACTAGAAAAGCATTGCTGTATCATGTTTTTCAACTAAAATAACTCCTCTGAACATGGTAATATTTTTAAGTGCCTTTACATTGTAGACGCAATCATGCAAACCATAAGAATAGGGTGGATGAAAAACACTCTGAGAGGTTCACATGGTCCTGCACGGTGGGAAAACCCCAGAACAAAGTGTTGCGCTCTTGTTATCTTCCCAGCGGGAGCAGGAGTAGGCAAAAATACGTCCTGTTGTGAATGGGTTATATAAAACCCATCTGGGGTGCTGCACAGGTTGCATTAGTGCCTGTACTGGGGACTATGCAAGCAAATTTATTCCCTTCTACAATAAGTTAAAGGATCAGCTATAAAAAAGTGAAATCTAAAAGGTATACATGATTTTAGGCCTCTGAAGGTTCATGAAGAAAGGAACACACAGATCCATAACAATAAAATAGTGAAGATGTGCACAAAATCTTCAAATCCTTAATGTTATAGAAACTCTTTTTTGGGTATTTATGTACTTGATAATTACAGAACAAAAACTTACATCCTCCTCTGTTTCTGTTGCTGTTGTATCTCCTCCTCTGTATTCCTTTAAGAATGTCTTCCTTAGTTGTTCTAAGACGCCTCTATCATAGGATTTTCTTGCAGGCTGCAAAGAAATATTATGATAAAATATCCATCATACTTTATGAAATCCTGGTAAGTTACATCTACAATATGAAACCTTCCATTTGTACTTTTTCTTGTGATAATACTAAATATGAAACCAATATTAACATTGTAGATTTTCATGAACTCTTGTAAAATATATTTCTGAAACATACCTTAGAAAAAGATTTTTCTGGGGAATTTCCCAGCTGATTGTGATCATATTCTTGGCCAGATGAAGACAACTGCTCTTTCTGTGGAACTTGATTCAGCAACATCTCATCCAATGTCAGCTGACGCTCTGTCCCCTCTTCCTCCTCAAACAGAAGCGACACATTTCCAACAGTCTCCTGCTCTTCTCTCTCATTTTCTGTGTTTCTTCTCTTTCTATTAACCTGTCTCTTAGGTCTGCTGATACTGGCTTCTGCAGGCTTTTTGACAAAAGACTTAGAACTGTTTAGACCTTTACCAGCTTTTGACTTGGAATTTTGACTTGCATTGGACATCTGTGAAACTGACATTGTGGAAATGCTGCGACCATGAGCTACCATACTAGCTGAATAATTTATGGATGAATAACTTTTCATGCCTGGACGAAGGCGACTCCAGGAAAAACGAGAGGGCATGACAGAGGACTGACTGGCTGGTTGGCAATATGATGTAAAGCTATCTGTCATATTTGTGATTTGGAGTTGTGAATTCTGGCTTGTTCTATTAACTGGAGAAAGATTTAATCCACTTTCTTCAACTTCACTTTCATCATCAAAACCAAAGCATACAGCAATATCTTCCTTGACCTCCTTTGGTGGTGGTGGTTCATCAGCAGTCAGAGACACCATATTCTCCACCCTTGGGGTTGATGAGCCTCCAATATATCTGGATATGTGTTTGGATAATGCTGGAGTAGGTAATGTACTTGCTGACACCATTGGAATAGTTGCCAGAGATCCCTCTGAAGCTGGCACAAATGAACTTGCTGTTTCTCCCTCAAATCCTTCAAAAACATCTTCAGTATCATGTGTATCAAAAAAGTCATCATAATCATATTCAACTGCAACATTTGTTCTTACAGACTCATTACCTGTTGTTCTTCCTGAATTTTCATCTCCCTCCTCTCTTCTGGATTCCTTTCCACTCATCCTTGTAGACTCCTTACCAACAGGTCTACTAGATCTGGGCGCTGGAATACTCGTCTGCCAACTGGGATCAGTGGTAAGAAGTGTTGGCTTTGTTCTGGGTTTAGGTTTTTGCCGCTGTGTGCGCCTTGTTCTCTTCGTTCTGGATTTCTTTGTTACCCCTTCTTCCTCAGGATTAAAAGTAAACTCAAAGACATCTCCTCCAATCCTTAAAGATCTTCTTTTTCTGTCCACGGGTGTCTTAATTTTTTTCCTACCTGTATTCCAGATAGGCAACTTGGGCTTTGATATTAATGATCCATTTGGAGATTCTGTCTCTTCTGCTGCAGGAATGCTTTTGGAAGTTTGCGGAGTTTTCATTGTACCTCTGGTTACTTTCTTGGACTGAGAGGGTGTTTCTGGAGGAGATTTTTTACCCTTTACTGGAGGGGATGAAACATTATTTTTTTGTGGTTGAGGTTTTCTTCCCTTTACTATTTTATTCACTGTTGATACCTCATCTTTTTGTGTTCTGCTCTCAGCGACATTCTGTCTGAGTTTGCCTTTTTTGCCTGCTGTATCTGTAGTTTTGGTTGTGGTTTTATTTAAAAGTTTGTTGACATTTTCTTCTGATGTGCTGGCAGAGGCCTTACTTGAATCTGTGTTTTCATCTGACTTCAGCTTTTTAGCACTAGATCTTTTCACAAGTGTCTGAACAACTACCTCTCTTTCACTTTCTTTTACAGTTTCCTCTACTGTAGACTTTGCTTTTCTTCCACTAGGCCCTTTATTTTCACTAGGCCTAAGTCCTCTGCTTTTACCTTCACTTTCTTTGTTAACTTTGGGGATAGTTTCCTTTTCTGATGACTTCCCTTTCGTCACTCTGGTCCTGGTCGAACGCCGAATGGAAGGCCCTGAGTTCACATTTTTGTCATTTAGTTCAGGGAACTGATCTGCAGTTTTGTCTGTGCTTGAACTCAGTGAGGAATCCTTTTTCATTTCTTTTCTTCCTGTTCGTTTAGTTTCTATTTTGTTGGTTTTTGTTTCCTTCTGCTCTGTGTTTTCGGTGTCTTTTTTCTCCTGCTCTTTCACATTGGATTCCTGTATTTTCTTCCCTCTCACAGATTTCCTTACTGGACTTTCAGTAATATTCTCCTTATCCACATTCCCTTCACTGTCTCCCAGCTTCCTTTTAGCCTTACTTTGTGATTCAGCATTAGCTTTCTTGCCAACACCACTGATATGCATAATATTCTTCTTCTCCATTAAGGGAGATGATAGAGGATTCTGTACTGCATTCTTTTCTCTTAAAACATTTTTGTTTTCTTTATCTAGCTGTTGAACCCTTGGTGCTAGAGGCTTCCTCCGGCCTATGATGGGTGATGACGGGGTTCTGGGAGCCAAGTTTTCCTCTATTTTTTTGGCTAGAGACTGAGGTGTCCTTCCACCAGGCCTTAGCTTGGATAAAACCTTTCTCTGAAGAACAGGAGACATTACTGCCTTCGAAGATAAGGATGACTGCCCTCGCCTTTGGGCTGGAGCCATGTTGAGTCACTTGAAGGTTCCAAAAAGGCCACAATAGAAGAGAAAATTTACCACAGGATCTGAAACAAAACTTAGTGTTTGAGAGGCTTATACATAACATTTCATGTATACATGCAGTACCCACACATTTTTTTGTTCTTTCATGTCTTTATGAATTAAAAGAAAAAATAGAAAAAAATATGTAATACAATTTGATGTTGTATATGCATGTGAACATCACATATAAAATGTGTGCGTGTGCATGAAAGGGAGAGGGAGAGGGAGAGGGAGAGGGAGAGGGAGAGGGAGAGGGAGAGGGAGAGGGAGAGGAGAAGGAGAGGGAGAGGGAGAGGGAGAGGGAGAGAGGGAGAGGGAGAGGGAGAGGGAGAGGGAGAGGGAGAGGGAGAGGGAGAGGGAGAGGGAGAGGGAGAGGGGGGGGGAGAGGGAGAGGGAGAGGGAGAGGGAGAGGGAGAGGGAGAGGGAGAGGGAGAGGGAGAAAGAGGTGAAGGAGAGCTATAATAATGCAAAAATTAATAAGGCAGATATGAGCAGATATTGGCATTTTTTTAGTTGTTTGTATGCCTTTTATTTTCCTGTGATTATTTTTGTTCCTACCTAAGAGCAAATATTCATTATGAAACATTCCAAATTATTTAAAATCAGGCATTAGATAAACTGCATATAACAGGTAACCACAGTTATTCCTTGACCAAGATTACAGAGGCTCTAACTAAAGTAAAGTCATACTGATTAGACCAATATACCTATACTAACAAATATACTCATTGCATTTTAGACACTTTGACTATACATGAACTTCAGGTAAAACTTCAGAATAATTCACATCAATATGGATGGAGAGCT
>NW_028234425.1:15269566-15274566 GCF_977035675.1 Penaeus japonicus | reverse complement strand
TGTAATAACTTACCCTGAATTTGTCAAAACTCAAAAATAGTGGAACCACCGCTAAGGCTTATATTTGCCTAATGCTGTTCTTGGCAGCTAGATAACAAGCTCACACATAATAAGCATGAGATCTCTCCCAGTGTGATGCTGTGCCATGTCTTTCAGAGCATTTTTCACTTGCTCAATTCAACAGGATGATAATAGGACGTCTTTGAATTTGTTTACATGTGTCTATACAAATGGAACTCCTATGAGTATGTACATATGTAACGATGCAAGACATATGTTTTGAGGGAGAGATCATGACGTGATTGGATGTCATCTGATGGGAGTGAAATATTCCCATAACATGATGTCATGTCTACAGGTGGTTAGCCAACATATGATGGTCATAGGCTGATACAAGTGGTTGCCTGACCAATTGTACAAAAGATTTACCCTCTTACAGGAGAGCAGTGACTTTAACAGCTTGCTGGATTACTGTCTGCTCCAGAGGAAAGCATGCCAAAGGCAAAAAGTTGTTACATGCCGAAAAAATTATTTGAAATTTAATGAAAATAAAGAATTGAATACCAAAAAACTTGTAAGTTAGAGCTATTGAAATTATAAATGGTTCAAGTCAAGTTTTTAACCTTAGCTGCTCCTTAAAGTGTTAAGGCCATTATTTTGATGGGATGGAGTCAAATACAAATGCTCGAATATACACATGGTTACAAGGACACTAATTTTGTTATGATTAAATACATATACAGATACAAATAACTGACTTTCATAATTCTTGAACATAAATGGAAATACAAATATAATGCTTCAATTACAAGTAAGATAAAAATACTTATATCTTGATCACATGAAGCATGCTTTGATTTTTATTTGAGCACTACTCTTACTCCCAGCACTGGAGTTTATGCTCTAGTAGATAGAGAGATAAATAAACCCCTTGGATAAACACGGGCAAAGTTTCAAATACATCTAAAGACTTTTAGATGTATTTATATGGATAAGAAAGTTTTGCTTAATTTGATTATGACAATTTTTTGGTTTGCTTTATTATGAAGTGCAATGGTTTGAATCCTTTTGTTTGTATTCTGTTTTTAGAATATCTTCAAAAAATTGAAATTTTCATTACATATTCTACTTTAGGAAAGCCTTAATTTTCCAATCTTCTGTGTTAAAACATTAAAATTATTACCTTAAAGTACCATAATTTCTTACTATCTTTAGAGTATGCCGAGTGGTGATATACAAAGATAATGTTTTGCTTTATTTTACATTTACAGGGCACCTGACATCACCAACCGACCTGAACTTGGTTGTGGCTCGGAACAACAGAGTGGAGCTCCACCTGGTTACACCTGAAGGATTAAGGCCTCTAAAAGAACTCACCATCTATGGCAAGATTGCTTGCATGAACCTTTTTACGCCTATGGTAATGTACCCCGTTTAGAGAATGTATAATTTGATAGAGAATTCATCATGAATTTCTGTTTTAATTATAACAAATACATAATATTTATGTCAACTTCATTTTTATATTGTTACAGAATGAGTCAAAGGACTTGCTCTTCATATTGACAACACGTTATTGTGCTATGATCCTGGAATGTGTTGGAGATGGAGAGAATTTAGAGATCATAACTAGAGCTCATGGCAATGTAGCAGACAAGATTGGCAAGTGTTTTCTTTTCATTTCTAAGAAATTATCACATATCTTTGGAATGAATGCATTAGTTTACGTGAACATATTTAAGATATTATAAGTTGGAAATAATTATCTTTTATTATTTTGTACTTATTCCATATTCAATATGCTAAGCAGATTTTTGCCAATGCTGTAATTTCTTTACAGGAAAGCCATGTGAAACTGGAATGATTGCAATTGTTGACCCTCAGGCACGTTGCATTGTTTTGCGACTCTATGAGGGTCTTATTAAGGTCATTCCACTTGATAAAGACAATAACGAGCTTAAAGCCTATAATATAAGGTAAGATGTTTTTGAGCTTCTTTGATTTTTCTGTAAATTTATCTTTGGCTTTACAGTAATTTTTATTTATTCCGAGGGACAAGGATTTTTTTAATGCTACAAGGTGCTCACTTTTTATATATTACTCATAACTGTGGAACTGGATATACCTTGGGCTAATGAATGGATAGTCAGATGGATGGTGGAAGTTCCTCGTTGATCCAATAAACAGTAGGCTTTGGAGAAACACCTTGTTTATTTACCAATCATTTGTATGGTACAGAAGTGAGCAATAGTTAGCAGGGGGAGGAGTGATGTTGGAAAAGTGTGAAGTAGATTAACGCTTACCTCACTGGGACATCTCATGTGACTGTAGCCCCGGCTCTTATTTAACCCCTAGTGGATGGTGTGAGATCTCTCACCAGCGCAATGCTGCACTGCCCCACGCAGAGTGCTTTTCACCAACTCAAGGATGGGTTTTATTTTAGAGGCAGGCAGATTCATGCAACATACCTTGACTTTTCCTACTCTTTCAGTCACTAAATGTAAAACTAGAGCTATTTTTGTATGTTTTGTATTAACCCATTGGAGCCGGTTGACGTGATAGCACGTATTGTGGTTTTCGCGTCAGACGCCCTGGACGAGCTATGAAGGGAATCCGCGCGCTCGGGTAGAGCGAGCGGGCAACCCAGGCTCACGGCTTGTGCGCCCGAGAATCTCGAGGCGTTAGGCTTATGGCTTCGAGAACCCCGGTATTGCGACCACGCTAAGCCAGAACGGCCCCGGCGTGAATGGGTTAAGAGAGTTATATGTGTCATATCACAGACTCTATCAATATTGTAGTTTAGTAAAATTATCAACTTTATTATTATTATTATTTTTTTGTATTGTTTACTTTCATGAGCGAGTACAAAACATATAACCATCCTCAAAAGATAACATAAAGAGGTAAGGAAGAGGAAGAAACCTTTGCCTATGACTGTGAGTGCCACAGTAAAAGGCATCCCTACTGGCACAGGGGCACATTGTAGACACTGGGCATTGTTTGAATCACATTCCTCTTCTCGTTCTGCCTGCACATACTTCATCTAAGGTACTTAAGACCAAGAGAGCGGCAACTTGTTGTGTGTTATCACTATAAAGATAGTGCTTGTTATGGACCATGGATGGGTGCCATTCTAGGCTCTCTCTCCTGCTGGTACTAGTGGTGCCATCTAGGTTTTGGATGTTATATGGAACCCATTTTGCTTAACCCATTCATGCCGGGGCTATTCTAGCTCTAAACGGAATGCCAGGGTTTTTGAATGCATAAGCGTAACGCCTCAGGATTCTTGGGCGCACTAGCCGCAAGCCTGGGCTGTCCGCGTGGGGTGAGCTGGCCTTGACCAAATATCTCGTCACCGGTGTCTGACCCAAAAACCACAAAACGTGACAGCACGTCAGCCGGCGCGAATGGGTTAATATTATAGTAATTATGACTGCAATTGTCATCATCACTCATAGCACAGTATAGTAACAGTAATTGAAAATCCCGAATGTCATGACGCCTGTTGTCAGACCAAAGCTCCTACATCGTGTATGTCATAACACCTGCAATGGGTTAAGGTATGGAATGGGTTAAGCTATGCTTACCATATGGACAGGATTACCAACAGGGTCTAGATCTACCTTACGCTGAATACATATGTAGCATTAAGAATACTGAAATATTTTTAATTCTAAATATTTGCTCTTCCAGAGTTGATGAACTTCAAATCCAAGATATAGAGTTTTTGTACGGATGCTCTAATCCCACAATCATTGTGATATATCAAGACACTCATGGGAGACATATTAAGACTCATGAAATCTCCCTCAAAGAAAAAGAATTCTCCAAGGTGAGGATTTTATGAGAGCCAGTCAGTTGTGACACAGATTTTTATAAAAGCATTTATCCATCACAGTGGTATAATTAGTAAAGATAAAGTATAATGTAGATATATCATAAATGATACTTGTACATATCCTTTGGAAAAGTTTAGAATACTTAGAATATGTAATTAACTGAAAATCCCCATATTTTTTGCAGATGCCTTGGAAGCAGGATAATGTGGAGACTGAGGCCTCTACAATCATTGCTGTTCCAGAGCCATATGGTGGAGCAATCATTATTGGCCAGGAAATTATCACTTACCTCACTGGGACCTCTCATGTGACTGTAGCCCCAGCTCTTATTAAGGTATGCTTACCAAAGATCTGTTTGCCATAATGTCTTGTAGTTTTATAGCTCATTGTATTTGGCAAGAAGAAATTTAACATTTGAGTTCAGTAGTTTTTTAGATATCCAAGAGAACAGTTATTGGATGAAGAACATTAAAAGAGACATTACATTTATATATGCAAATAAAGGCACAGTTTATAATATTCTATTCTCTAAACAGACCAGCACTATAGTTTGTTATGGGAAGGTTGATGCCAATGGTTCAAGATATCTCCTTGGAGATTTGTCAGGCCGCCTCTTCATGTTGCTGCTGGATAAGCCAGATGATCGCTCAGAGGCTACAGTCAAAGTGGAGTTGCTAGGTGAGGACTACTGCAATTCCTGACATATTTTAGATTTCTGTATTTTTTTCTGTTAGTGCTTCTGTCATTATATTATTATTATTAAAGTTGCTATAATTGTATATATAATACATGTAGTATGTATTTTGTATTTTGGGATTATGTTAAGTTTTTCTTTATTTGAAACTGGAGATTTTAATGCTATCACTTTGTCTTAGGTGAAATATCCATCCCTGAATGCCTGACATACCTTGACAATGGTGTGGTGTTTGTTGGATCTCGCTTGGGAGATTCACAGCTGATCAAACTAAACACAGAAGCCGATTCCTCTGGCCAGTATGTGGTTATCATGCAGACCTTCAACAACCTCGGTCCTATTGTGGACATGGTGGTGGTTGACCTGGAGCGACAGGGCCAGGGACAGCTTGTTACCTGTTCAGGTGGGATGTCATTTCTCTCTTTTTCATTTCCCCCCCCCCCCCCACCCCCACCCACACACACACA
>NW_028234425.1:15254566-15264566 GCF_977035675.1 Penaeus japonicus | reverse complement strand
CAATGGGTGATGGCCAGCTTTTCTACTTTAGTTATGCACCTGCAACAGGATATTTATCAGATAAAAAGAAGGTAAGTTCTTCTTTGGTGTAATTTCAGCTGGTGAGATTTAATTTCTTGATATTATTCTTCTTATTATTTTTATTATTATTTTTTTTTTTTATTATTGTTATTATTGTCTTTATTACTATTATTAATATTATTTGCTGTTATATGGTTGTTGCTATCATTATTATTGTTATTATAGATTTACTATTGTTAATATTACTATAGTTTTACAACTTTCAGTTTCAAGAAAATAACTCAGTAAGTTTATACATTCCTTTCATTCTAGGTTGTCTTGGGAACTCAGCCAACGACTCTAAGACGGTTCCGCTCACTCTCGTCGACGAATGTTTTTGCTTGCTCCGACCGGCCCACTGTCATCTATTCATCCAATCACAAGCTTGTATTCTCAAAAGTTAATTTGAGAGAAGTAACACACATGTGTCCTCTCAATGCTGATGCTTATCCAAACAGGTATAGTTCTTGAGTGATGTGTTCACTCCAATTCTTGATTCTGAACAGAGCTGATATTCAGAAGAGAACTTGAAACCTCACTACTTAGGATTGGCTCACCACTTCAAATCATACTAATGGAGTAGTTGGTTTAATGTACATTGTTTCTTTTCAGTTTGGCCTTGGCAACAAGTGAAGGCATCACGATTGGTACCATTGATGAAATTCAGAAGTTGCATATTCGCACAGTTCCTCTAGGAGAGACGCCACGTCGCATTGCTTACCAAGAGGAAACAGAGGTTAGCTTCTTGTACATCTTGAGAGCTAAAATAACTTAACTTAACCCATTCATACTAGGTGACGTGATATGTCATGCAAATATTTCGCTTCCGCCGGATGACATCCTATCACGCCATGTGATAGGATGTGTAAAACGCATGTTTTACATTGTTATGCATATATATATATATATATAATCATAAGAGTTCCATATGTATTGACACATTCTTATTCATTTGTGAAAATAATGTAAACAAATACAAAAACCTCCTATTATCACCCCAGTGAAAATATGAGGCAGGTGAAAAGTGTTCACAGAGGCATAGTGTGGCATTGTGCTGGGAAAGCACTGTGCGCAGTTGTTATCCAACCGGCGGGAGCGGCATTACACAAATATATGCCTTTAGTGTGAATGGGTTAATACCTATTTATTGATAAGATCTTATTGAAAGAAGTCATTCATTAGAAAGTATTTTACATACTGATTTGATTTCTGAAATGGCCAGACCTTTGGAGTGATTACCATGCGTGTGGATGTAACGGATAGTAATGGAATAAGGAGTGGTGGAATGAGTGCGTCCTTGGGAGCGCACACCACCTCCTCTGCGTCCACCACCTCCAGTCTCCTTAAACCGCCTGTACAGCCACCACCAGAGCCTGGCCAAGAAGTGGAGACTCACAATCTCTTAGTAATTTCACAAAATACATTTGAAGGTATGTTGGTTGAATTTTTCTCTTTTTTTTCTCCCTAATTTTGGGTAACATAGGTTGTAAGAGTCAGTTTTCATTTGTTTTTCAAAATTGACCAGACTTTTAATATTGGAATAATATGTCTGTTAGGTTATGAAGATGAATGTTATTTATCTGTAAGTCTGAATCATGGTATACTATTTTTATTTTTTTGCGACAGTGCTCCATTGTCATAGTTTCCACCCGGGAGAATATGGCCTCAGCATCTGTTCCACCAGACTAAAAGATGACCCTACTGTATATTATGTAGTTGGTACAGCCTTGGTTAACCCTGAGGAATCTGAATCCAAGCAGGGTCGCATCATCCTCTTCTCTTTCACCGATGGCAAACTGCAGCAAGTGAGCATGATTGCAAACTAGTCTTTTTGAAATTGTCATTAACCTTTAGATAGAGGGTTCCATTTGCAAAAGACAATTTGAGTTTCTAGGCTTCCCACTTTTACAAACCAATATCTTTTGTCCAGGTTGCTGAAAAGGAAATCAAAGGTGCTTGCTATTCCCTCTGTGAGTTCCAGGGTAAACTTTTAGCTGCAATCTCAAGTACGGTGAGTAGTTTTTGATTCTTTACTGATTATCCTTTTTGTTCTGATATTTAGTTTCATAAGTGCTAGTGAACATTATGAAATGTAGCTATTTATATACTTTTTGTTTTAAACAGGTGCGGCTGTTTGAATGGACTAATGAACGAGAATTGAGGCTAGAATGCTCCCACTTTAACAATGTAGCAGCTTTGTGCTTGAAAACAAAGGGAGACTTTATCCTGGTTGGTGACCTGATGAGGTCCATGACGCTCCTGCAGTACAAAACACTAGAAGGTAGTTTTGAAGAGGTAAGATCCAATTATCTTTGAAAATGGAAATTCAATGGTAATTAAGAATTCTTAAGTTACTTTTATTTATTTTGTTATATTACATAGATAGATCTGTATGTCTTAGATAGGGATAAAGGGAAAATGGTTAACTTCTAAGCTGTCAAAGAGGGAGTGTCATTGATGTTACCTTTTTTGCAGTTCATATAACTGAATTATTTATCTTTGTGGCAAACTTAAATATTAAATTTGAACTTGACAATTCTGATGAGGAATACTTACTCACTGTCCCCCCTCTTGGCTACACTACTGACAGTATTCATTCATGACTGAATAACTCTATGCTCTAGAGCAGTCAATTCATGCATTTTCCAATTATCATTTTTGCTCAATCCAGAAGTGTCAGTACTTCCTTTGCTACTGGTGATATGTTGTTGTCAAATTAAATATGTCAAATGTTTGCCCTACAAAGCAATAGACTTGAGAGGAATATAGCACAAGCACAAGATTTCAGAACTGAAAAGTAATGGCATGGGGTCACTACTTCCCTTTGAAACTTTACTCTTTTTTTTAAAGATTTGAGACACCTTTGCCACATTTTTCTAAAGCATCCATGCCTTACTCACTTAGTAATGATTTTATTTTTAGTTCATATCAAGTACTGACTTTTCATTTGACACTAATTACTGACTCCATTAGTTTATGATATTTCATGTGGCATATTCCTTAACCCCTTAACTACAGATGACGTAATATCACATTGTGGTCTTCCTGCTAGGGATGTGATATCATGTCATGACTTTTTGTATGTCTGGGACGCTGGGTGATCGGGTGTATAGGAGCTGGCTGCTGCTTCAGTGAACAAATAGCCTGCAGTGTTAGGCCTACACATTTTGAAATACCCCGGCATAATATCCAGGGGAGCCTAAACCACCCCGCTGTTAATGGGTTCAGATTTTGTTATTATATATGTACTTACTCTTGTTACATTTCTTACAGATTGCTAGGGACTATGATCCCAACTGGATGACTGCTATAGAAATTCTTGATGATGAGCTGTTTCTTGGAGCTGAACATTCGCATAACCTCTTTGTGTGTCACAAAGATAGGTAGGAATTTTTACTTTTGAAAATTCAAAAGATATAAATTGGAATAGATTGGGTCTAAAACAGGTAGTCATATCATTAATCAGTGTCTGGAAAGCTAAAGAGCATAATATATTTGGATTACAATGTTACTTACATTTGAGTACAAGCCTTGAAATTGTCTGTTTTTTCCTAGTGCGGCTACTTCTGATGAGGAACGCCAGCAGATGCAGGAGGTTGGCCGCTTCCATTTGGGAGACTTTGTAAATATTTTCCGTCATGGGACACTGGTGATGCAGGGAGTGCCAGAAGCTACTACAGTAACACAAGGCTGTGTTCTTTATGGGACTGTGCATGGAGCTCTTGGTGAGTGCTAGCAGATGTATGAAGTTTATATGTGTGGAGAAACATTGGTTTGATAAATGTCAACCAATTTGCTGAATATGATATTTTTATTCTTTTTACTTTCAGTAATTCTAGAACTAAGAGATCAAAGAAATATTTAACTACAGTATATGCAATATTTGAAGGTTGTTACTATTTGAAATTTAACAAGACAATGGAGATAACTCAGCAGGGATTATTGAAATAATTAAGAAGACCTGTTTCAAATAAATTATAGTTCTGCATTTATAACATCACTAAAATAAGATTTTTGTTTCCCACACAGGTTTAGTGACAAGTTTGAATTTAGAATTATACAACCAACTACTGGAGATGCAGAAACGTCTTGCAAGAGTTATTAAATCAGTGGGAAAGATTGACCATGATTTTTACAGAAGTTTTAGGTATGTAAAAGATTTTTAATATTCATTAAACTCCCTTTTCATTTACATTCATTAAATGACTATTATTATTTTTTAATGGTGCTACATATTTATATTGTCTAATATATATATATATATATATATATATATATATATATATATATATATATTATTTATATATATATATATAATTTTTTTTTTTTTTCTTTTCACAACCATACTTTCCCATAAGTTGAAGAGTACCAAAGTTGTAGTACCAAAGTTAAGGAAGAGATCATATGAAATATTAATATACTATGTTAATAGTTATAAGTGTCAATTGAAATACAATTGAACTTGCATACTTTTCAGTACTGAGCGAAAAACAGATAGATGCGAAGGTTTCATAGATGGAGATCTTATAGAAAGTTTCCTAGACCTCAGCCCTGACAAGATGAAGGAAGTAGCACAAGGGCTTCTGGTAAGCTAGTCACAGTTTATTTCTTTACTGTATTGAAGTTTCATGAGTTATCATTGCCTTAGATGTATTGTATAGGCAACTCTTTTTTTTCTAGCTTTTTGTGTTTGAGTGAGTGAGTGAATGAGGGAAAGAAGAAATATATATGTGTGTGTGTCGCGTGCGTGTGCGTGTGCGTGTGCGTGTGTGTGTTCTGTGTGGTTGTGCATGTGTTTGCATGTTGTGCATGCGTGTGTGTGAGTGCGTGTGCGTGTTGTGCATGCGTGTGTGTGAGTGCGTGTGCGTGTTGTGTGTGTGTGTGTGAGTGTTGTGTGTGTGCGTGTGCATGTGTTTGCGTGTTGTGTGTGCGTGTTGTGTGTGCGTGTTTTGTGTGCACGCACGTGTGTGTGTGCGTGTTTTGTGTGTGTGTGTGTGTGTGTGTGTGTGTGTGTGTGTGTGTGTGTGTGTGTGTGTGTGTGTGTGTGTGTGTGTGTGTGTGTGTGTGTGTGTGTGTGTGTGTGTGTGTGTGTGTGTGTGTGTGTGTGAGTGTGTGTGTGTGAGTGAGAGAGATAGAGAGAGTGAGTGAACGTTTGTGTGAGCTAGTTATTGTGTTTATGAGTTTCTTTTAGCAGTTCAAGCAAATGAAGTGCCACTAAATATGTATATAATGAGGTTAACTTCACACAATTTAATGCTAGGAATAAATTTGGCTTGCCATAGCATAAAGGGTGATAGCAAGTTTCTTCTGAAGACACGTCTAGTCCATTGCAATGATAGGTATTTTACAGCAACAGAAGTTTTACAGTTGCATCAGTTGATATGAAATAGTTGTAATAGATTACATAATGTAAGAATTTTTTTCAGATTTTTCTCATAAGATTATTTTTCCCTTCAGATCAGTGATGGTTCAGGAATGAAAGTTGAGGCATCCCCCGAGGACTTAATTAAAACAGTGGAGGAGCTTACCAGGATACACTAATAAAGATGGGGAAATGGGAAAAAATGAACTTTAGAACATATTAAAGTCAAGAAGTGTTTTTAATTATCATTAACCCCTCTTTCCTTTCTAACATGGTATGAAGATAAGTTTGATGGCTCTTCATTTGAAAAATCAGTGTTTTCTTGTAATATATTACGAAGGATTGTGTTGGTTATTTAAGTTGTGCTTGTTCCCTTATATAAGACTTATAATGTTAAAGATTCTCAATATATTAGCGTTTAATACCAGCAAATTATTATGATATCATATTTTAACTTATAGCGAGCAAGTGTTGCAAATAGGACTTGTCTTAGCATAACCACAACCAGTGAACCAAAATGCAGTGGCACTAGTGATAATTGGTGGAGTGCAAGGTATGTATAAGAATAGTTCAAGAGAAAGAACTTATACATAGCCTGTAGATTTACCACTTCTTGCTTAAATTGGGATCAGTTGGGAGTTGCATGTGTATTTTGATACGATAAATACTGAGTGCATGTGTACGCAGTCATTTGACAGAAAAACTCTTTAGAACAGAGGCATGGGGAACTCAGCTATTTTTGTAAATTTGCCATGGAATGTGTGTGCTCTATTTTCCAAAATTATTTCCAGTTATATATTTCTTGTTTATTCTATACACAATTCTTGTTAAAGGAAGACATCTGCATCTTCAAAAATGGGAGTTTATCTTCAGCAGTGTGGTGGCTTAAAGCAGGTTTATTGATAAGATAGGATAAGGGAAATGTAGTAATACCAGTGAATGAAATTTAACATTGTAGGTGTGTGATCTGGACTGTGAATGGTGGAATAACGCCTTGTTTTGTTGGTTATCCCCAGAGACTTATGAAGTACATTTATGAACTCAGTATTTTGGCTGCATTAAGGTTTATATCTAGTTGTGCTAATGTAATAGTTGTATTTCTTAATGCAGTAAAACCACTCCTTCTGAAGAAGAGAATTAAATGATAAAGAATATTACAGGCATTTGTTCCATAGGAAGGCTGTGAAACAAACTAAAATTGAGAAAAGCAAGGGCAAATTTTAAGTACATATCTTTGTTTGAGTCGTAAATTTTGATGCTTAACCAATGCTTTGTTTTTGCTATTTGTGTTACAAAGTTTATGGGGACCTGAGTGTTTGAAGCAAAAAATACAATAACCAGGTGGTATTACCATCACAGTGACATGTGTCAGATGCAAACAGCTGCTTACAGAGCTAGAAACAGAATTTTGATTTTTTTGTACACCAGAAAGTTACATTTTAGTGGAAGATCACTGTAAATCAGAAAATTATATTCACTTGCTCATGTAAATTGTCACTATCTTTCACCTGTAAACTTCATTTGATAATAAAATTATTAGAAAATTAAGATCTGTTTTTGAATTCTGGATTGTTTATATAAAATGTATTAATGTGTGCAATTTCTTAATGTATGTGCAATTTCCGTTGCCTCTGGAATTTGACATTGTTTATAAGGCAGCAAAAAAAATATTGGATAAACTGGAAAATATTTGTAAGATCAAGCAATAACATTTCTAGTTCTGATATTTTAATTGCAAATATGTTGAAAATGAAATTGTAGTGACAGTAGCTTTGTTTTGAATTTTGAAGATGTGATTATAGTAAAGTAAAAAGAAAAGGATGTAGGAATGATATAGAAAAGGATTTTTCTTGTAGTGTATGAAATATGATCAGCTATATCAAACAATATACATTCCATTCTAAGGAATGGCCAATCTTAATGAACTAATGATTCTATATAGTAAATAAACATATTCAATATGAATGTGGGTCTCACTCTTGTGTCTTATTTGACTAATTTTCATATTTGTATACATCTCTCTATCTACGAAAAGTGACACAATGTTGGCTTCGTCTCCAAAACCGCCTTTTCTCCATATCAGTCTGTGCACTTGGTATCCAGATTGCATATATGATTACCGACATCATGTGAACTGTGTGAGATCCACAGACTTCCTTAAGATCCATGCCAGGAAGTAGGAAAGCCATTTTTTCTAACTTGCAAGGAGAAGCATATAAGCAATTAGCCAAGAGGAGGGTGAAGAATCCTATCCCTGTTGCACAGATGATTAGTAGCAAGAAAGTTTTATAATTGGAAGAATACCATTAGATGGAAATAATAAAATGTATTATCCTATGCAGGTAATGAACCGGGTAAGTGTCAAATTCAGAATACAAGTTGGTGACTTAAAACCCCAGGTCATGTCATTGCAATAATCAAAATCTCAAATATTGATATGGTATTTCTAAAGTTCATTATAAATTTTGCTGATGTAAAGTTCTTTACTAAAACATCTGAATGCGTTGTTGTGCAGACATCTTCCCAGGGATAATTATTTATAAAAAGACGAAAACTAATTGGATGACTATATCAGAGAAACTGAACTCATATTCGGTGTATGTGTTTTTAGGATTGCATTGAAAGGGAAAGCCCCATACCTATTTATTTGTGTATTTATCTATCCATATATATAGAGAGAGATACTGGAGATAAGTAGAGAATGTGGGTACGTAAGTGCACGCTGTATAGATTACTACTACTTTCCCATATTTACATATTTATTTGACTTTTTTTTTGTTTCTTTTTAATTGTTTTCATGATATATGTTTTGTGTATAACATGCCATTTTCTTGATTTTTTTTAGACGAGTATGATATCCGAGATGGGAAAGAATGCTCTCTAGATCAATAGACAATTAATTACTATCATTGTTATAATTAACACATACGATTAACTTTACACTTTTGCCAATGTTATAAAAATGAGATAAAGTCATATAGCATTGGCTAATCATATATTCCATATAACAATGTTTCTCAGCGCTAGCACAATTTCTCGGAAAAAATTAATCAATGTTGAATGTCTAAAAGAAAGGACGCAATATCTTGTTCATGCAAAATTAGGCACTAAATGAAGCTACAGATCCGGCAGCCAAAGTGAAGGTAGTATGACGAGATAATATCCACTCAGTGTGATATTAATGTAAAAGTAGGGCAGCTCAAAGAAAAATGTTTTGTTGGAATCATTTAGTTTAGAAGAAAAATGATAATAGAACATCATAATGAAAAACTAACAGATTTTTGTGTTTGAAAATTACAAAAAACAACAACAGCTAGACACACTTGGTAACCCCCAGGGGATAAAACCAAAACAATTACAATAATTCATTAATGTAGCAACAGTATTTAAATATTGGCCTTGTGAAGAATCCGATCCAATCACAACTTAGTCGAAACTAAACGAAAGTAAACAGAAAACACGGGATGAAATAAAACCATAATCTAAGATGATAACGCGGCAAAAGTACTTCAAAACATACTATACCCACTAACTCCTCATATCACATTCACATCAATGTCAGAGATAGCAAAGCTGTTAAATGCCATAGTAGTAAATGAAACCAAAAACATTTCACTTCAGATGTGAAACAAGAAACGCACTTATGAGCTGATGTAAACCGTTTTCGAATGGTAGAATCAAATGGAAAACGATAGCTAGTGTTAGATCGGTAAAGGGAGGAACAGACTTAAGAGAAGTCTTCGTTATGTCCATACTCTTGTCTGTCCTCTTTAATCTTCATTTTGAAAATGTTATTTAAGAAGCACCAGACAGAGGGAAAGGCGTTGCAGTCACATGGGTTAACATCTGTGGTACATGGAAGCTGTGGTGCATGCGCGCACACAGAATTTGCATGTTTATGCATAGTTTTTTTATCAGTTAAATATTTAAGCTCTGCCAAAATGACTGGATTGCAGGTATGTCTGGCTTGGAAGACTTAACCAGCCTGCATTTGCTGCCCTTGATTCATTCTCGTGAATCTACGGGAATCCACTGTCCTTTTTAGTAATTCTTTCTAAATCACCGATTTATTTTTTATTTAAGATAGGATATATTGGATAATTTATATCTGGGGAGATGAGCGAATTCCAGTGGAGGTGTGAAAAAATGCAGGAATTTCTCTAATCATAGTTGGAATTCTCTAAAGTGTTTTGTATAATGGCATTGTTTATACAAAGTACCGGGGCTCGAAGAGGAACATATACATATATATTGCTTTTCCTTTTTCAAAGTAAGTGGTTATTGGTTCTCTCATCAGAAATTACTCTTTTAGCAAGGCAGTTTTTTTTTCTAAGTACTATTCCGATGATTTTTCGTTCGAATCCAACGTTGATCACAAAAATAAACTCTTCTTTCTTCAGAAATCAGTTTTAAATGCAATATTTTCACGCATTTTTTAGGGATGTCCCTTTTTCTACCTTGTCAGTCTGAGGCAGATTGTTAAACGCCAAAGCAATACACCTCAAACAATATATATATTTTTAAAACTATTATTTCGAACTTTTTTTCTCAAATGGCAGAGCTGCTTGATATTTTGCT
>NW_028234425.1:15219566-15222066 GCF_977035675.1 Penaeus japonicus | reverse complement strand
TTTATAAGATACAGTCAATGAAGCTACTGACGAATAAGTGTAGTAAACACACTGGCTCTACCACCTTCAAGAACCGAATTACCATTACTATCAATCAGATTAAGGCTAAAAAGATTTTTTTTTTCATCACTAACATGGGAGCCCCATAGGTGGTGATGATCATCGAAATCACATTAAATGTTCAAATAAGCAATTCTGAAAATCGACAGCAAACTCCCACGTACTTGTCATTAAATTTTACTCCGTATACGACGTTCCACGAACGACTACATTCACGTCTACACAGGGTAGAAGAATGACTACATGTGGCTCTCTTCGCTCTCGCTTGTCTATAAGTAGTTGTATGGGTAGAGGCATTGTGGAGAATGTAGGAAAGGTATAAATGAAAAGGAACAACTTCAGTACAAAAAAGAATAAAGCTATTCGATGTTCTATCTTCATCAAAATTTAATGTCTGCCATAAAGAACGCAGGAAGAGCACACACGTGAGAATCCGAAAGGTTGTTTACCTCTGATTGAAGACTTCGACTGCGGCGTTAACTACTGAATTGAAAATCACCGGTTACGAGACCATGGCGATCCCCCACAAGTGTGCAACCTTTCCTGTCATAGATTTCGGTTGTAATTTCAGTTTATGGACGCAAGCTGCCCGCTGGCCATGATCATTCTTATAACATTGAGAACACTCGATGAGGAATATAAAGTTTGATTTAAAATCTTCGATAGCCAATAAAACAAACTCAGGTAATGTTACCCTTGTAAAGGTCAGAGTCACGGCGTCTCCCTCCCTCACTCTCGATTAGCCTGGTAATAAAACGTGCTCATATGACTCTTTGCCCCTTATTCCATACAGCAATATGCGTTTCCTCCTTGTATTTAAGATCGCTCCATCAAACAACTCATAAGCGTTAATTTCAAGTATATGCAATAGACGGTTCCGTAACTTATAAGTGGACCATTTTGCGTTTAGTCTGAACTTTTAAATATCCATTAGTTTGATTTTAAACACATTACACCTGGCCTACTTCTTCGTCAACAGCACTACGAATGGCGGGATGGTTTACACTCGTCTACTATACGGACCTTCCAATCTCATGTGAAAAGTCATGAATGTTCGCAACGGCAATTTTTCGTTCCGGTCGTTCGGTCTGCCCCCCCCCCTCTCTCTCCTCAGAAAGGGTGGGTGTCGCCGGGTCATGAATATTAGGGGAGCCAGGGAGGATTGGGGGAGGGGGGGTCACAGGATCGTCCATTCATCGACTAGTAGATCCTGCCTATGAAATACTAGAAAGTAAAAAGTGAAATAGAGCCTCAGATGTCAAGGCCGGACTTAGCATAACACTATAGGTTACTCTCGGACATTTTTTTTTTCATTTCTCAATCGTGGTCAGACCGCCATGGATCTTTCCCCTCTCATGAAAGAACCGGAAATTCCTAATATTCTGGGTGGGAATTGGTTACGATCTCCTGCAATAGGGGCGTTGCTATAAATAGGAGTATTATCCGTTTGTTCATCTAGTAGGTCATTAGCCGAAAATCAATACCTAATCCTAATCTCAAAAGGCAAAATAACAACCAAAAAACTCAGCATATACCGTACACAATTATGAACTATGCAATACATAAGTATTTATTAAACATATATATCTTTGATAAGATGGGAAATTTCACTTTCCTTTCTTATATTCGCTCTTCAACTTCACATACACCAGTTTAAGATTATTCACTTGTATTCATCTGTCTCTACTCGCTTCTTGGCTATACAGTTTGTCGGCAAGATTATTTCAAAAGTTCCTACCGAATTGTGATGATTTTGGTGAGTCGGGTAGACCAGGGACCAACTGAGTAGATTTTGATGATGAGTAGCTGCTGGAATAGCTTAAGTGTCGATTTGAGGTAAAGAATTGATGTTTGTAGTAGATTAAGGTTGATGAGGTTAGATCATGAGTAGATTTTGAGGTTGAAGAGGATAGATAAAGAGTAGTGGATAAGAAGACTCTGTAATGAGGGTGGATCACTATGAACATTTGGGTAGATTGACTGTAAAGGAGCGAGGACTAAGGAAGATTTTTCGGGTGGGCTATAAAAGGGTAATTTTAAGCAGAAAGTTGAGGGTAGATTAAGACTATCGGCGATGGTTAGCACTTTCTGGGTGTTTTCTAGTTGATTGGTTGATTGACTCATATGTTTTTATAGTTTGTAGTACAAAATATAATGCCAAGGTACCAGTGCCATGTCGCTCCATTTTATTAAGTATTTATAAGGAAGTTATTTCTATTGTCACTATATGAATAAATCTAAACGTGTTCTTAAAGCGTTGAAGAAATCACACTGAAATATAAGGATACATATATTATTCAGAAAAGCTAAAGCATTTACTTACCGCGCTGTTCCACGAAAAAAGGAATATCGATTGAGTAGAAACAATTACAAGGGAAGGTATAGAGGCCCATATACAAAAGTTCGCTATGATGTGTATCAGAATATGATTTATCGTTAT
>NW_028234425.1:15207066-15212066 GCF_977035675.1 Penaeus japonicus | reverse complement strand
AGGCGGTCGATGTTTGCTAGTCTTGCGACCACGATGGCCTTATATCACCTAAAGACACAGAAGAAGGGTAACTATATTACGAGATTGTAAGTTTCTTTCTCTGGGACAACGTATAATGCTATAACGTAAGAAATGATGTGTCGTTTTGATAACAACAATAAATACATTAAACAGGCAGCATAAACAGCAGTCATCGAGCAATTGTTGCCATAAATAGAGCAGGTCAACTTGTTTTTACCAGAAGATGAAGGGTGAAATGAATGTTAATATTCTGAATTGCATTGCTGAAGATGTAGAGGCAACATTGAGATCACTTTCTAACGCTGTCTGCAGTCTTTTTATAACAGGCAGCAATGTTTATATGTATGCATTATATAAAACAATTTCCGAAGCATTACCTGAGTTGAATTCGCCATCGCAACCAGACTGATATGGATAAAAAACAAATTTAAGTGGGGGAAGGGGGGTGGGGTGGGATGGGGTAGGGGGGCTGGTACACCCACAGACCCGCGGAAATGCTTTAAACACTCGAATGTGTATGTGTATAAATTGTCATAGTCATATTCTATTCATGAAATTGCACGGGAGCGGTTTA
Organism: Penaeus japonicus; assembly: GCF_977035675.1. Classification (NCBI taxonomy): domain Eukaryota; kingdom Metazoa; phylum Arthropoda; class Malacostraca; order Decapoda; family Penaeidae; genus Penaeus; species Penaeus japonicus. The sequence goes on along the minus strand of NW_028234425.1, from coordinate 15,211,471 downwards.
ATGTAAAATTAAATATGCGATGACAACAGGGCACCAAAACAGGAACAAATTCATGGCCAGTCGGTGAAATAACTTTGAATGGTATGCCATAATACAGGCCTATATATGAAATCCAACAGAAAGGTTAGTTTCGAAACTGTTGTCTCGTCTTTCAAAAAAACTATTCTCTTTAAGACAGATTTTCTGCCAAGTTTGAAATTAGTAAACTGAAGAAGCATGGAGCGCCGGCGTGTGCAGAACATACATGCAGTATATCCCTCACATATAAGTGCATGCGTGTGGTGAGGAGTGAATGGACTGGTGTGTGTGCATATGCGTCCCTGTTATGTATAACAGGTGATCGTTACACAATACTTATATAAAAAGAAAGTATAATAATTAAGGGTTATACAGTTGTAAAGCACAATAATGAATTAGTGTTTAAAGAGTGTGACTAAACGTTAGCCTGTGTGGGGTGTGCGATGTAAAAATATCATTCACTTACATGTTCCAACGTGGCTTTATGAGTCATGCGCTCACCAGCCGACCAGGACCTCGGGGCTCGGGACACTTTCTCTGTGCATGGCAACCTCTGTTTGGAGGAAGGAGGAATGGAGGGTGTGAGAGGGCTGTGTCTCTTGATAGATTGATCGATCGATTGACAACTTAATGGTAGATAGATAAACACACAGACACACACACATGTATATACATATATATATATATATATAATATATATAATATATATATATATATATATATATATAATACACACAACACATATATGTATATGTACACACATATATAATATATATATATATATATATATATATATATATATATATATATATATATATATATTATATATATACGTACACACACATATACATATATATATATATATATATATAAACATATATTGATAAATAGATAGACGGCTGGATATGAAGCACTTTCCTCACACCGGAAGTCATGCCCGTCGTGACTTTTACTTCCTCTCCTTCCAAGGGTCGCGAGCGATCTTCGGTAAACACAACTGGCGAGAGGGCCTAGTCGTATCTTCTGGAATAAACAGATAAATTATTTATGCCTCATACCCATCTTCTCAAGCCACTCCCCGTCTCCTTGGAGGTGCGGCAATGTGTTCGTTTGCCCGCCCTCTTCTTGGGTTGACTCATTAGGGGCGCTCAAGACTTTTTTTTTTTTGCTTCTTTCTAGTCGATTGTTTGAATAACGATTGTGATTTTGGTTGGTGAGTTGCTGACCATGAACACATGATGAAGATTCAAACAGTCAGCGAAGATGGACCATGAACTTAACGTCAATTTTCCCCCTTTCACATGTGAAATAATAGCCGGCTTTTGGCGCCAAACGGCATAATCCAAACCCACGAAAAAAGGCAAAGAGAATAAAACAATAAACGTTGGAGAGTGAAAGTGGAGTCTCACCTTCCGGCGCAACACCGGTCGTGACACACTTCCTCGCCGCCGATGCTCTTCGCTCGACGTGAGAAGTTTCTTTTCGACGCGAAGACCTAAGTTAATCTTTTGTTTCTTCTTTTTGCATTTCTAGCATTTACGGTTACTGGCTGATGGGCTGGTCTACAACTCATGCGGGAAATGTGAATTAAACGATAATAAAAGATAAGGACATCCGTGAATTCTCTTGTCAATAAAGCTTTAGAAAAAAAAACCTGCATTGAAGGTTGATTGCAAACAATCAAACAAACTTGGGCAAGTGCCATCATCAAGAAAGCAAGACCTGTGGCGAAATCTTATCGGCGAGAGCGTCAGAGCCTCATCAAGGTTGCAGAGACATCTTGGAATGTGCCCGTCTGCTCTTCCCACTTCCTATACCCAGCTTCTCACGTGTCTCGTTGTATCACATGCCTCCTGGGGCGTCATCAAAGCTGAGCAAGAGCTTTTATATACTAGCAATATTCGATTCTATTTTTTTAAATTCCTTTCGTGATCCGAAAGTAAGAATCTTTCTATCATACTTTTTAATCTCTTCGGTGTATCGGCAACATTCCCATAAATTATGTTCCACCATATTAAGATTTTAATTTATATACTGTATTAACACTCAACGAACCTCATTAACAGCAACAAAGTCATTGACCAAAGCCACATACCACAGCATGCAAATACAACTGATTAGAAAGCAAATTGCATCAGACTGAACACTAAAAATAGAGAACTATATGCCTAACAATTTGAAATGATTATGACATCGAGTGTTTTCGAAAACATGGAGATAGAAGGATACACGGACGGCAATTTTCTTCGGCGACATTTACAGCTGGAAGAAAAATAGTTTTGGTGCATTCCAAGGCTTTTTGGCTCATTCATTTTCTATGTGACAAAGTAAATGACCTTTTGTTTGAGAAACTGGATCGAGGAAAAGGTTGCTATATCTGTTTTTCATATTTTCACTTGTGTTTTTCATTTCCAGCTATTTCCAGCTATTTCCAGTCTTCTTAGGTATTTCGATTATTCTTTTCAGACGATTTGTTTGATCTGTATGAATGATAGTGGAAATGATGACTTTTTTTTTACATTGTTTTACTGCTTTTGATAGTAATTCACCCCAAGGCCTTTTTCTCACACTAATGCTACCATTAATGCGGCGAAAACTCTCTCTGCTACTCTGCCTACAGCGATTTTCCTTCCATCACCTCACTTGCAAATTGCCGGGATAATAACCATATAACGATAAAAGCAGCGGTTACCTCACAGGCAAGGTAACCCTCGAACCAATATAGATACAAACACCTCGACCTACTCTCCGCCCGGCAATCTATATCCGGAGGAGATGCCAGCGGACATGCTCGCTCCATGCACTTCATCTCCCAGTTTTGCCCTTCCGAAGACCCGACACGACAGAGCCTTGCAAAAGCTCCAAAAGGATAGCAAGCTCAGGTTTCGAGAGGTTTGCTCTGCTTGTAAATGGAGATATCTGTGTTATCAGTACAAATCTTCCGACAGAAAGGAAAAAAAATGACGTCACAAAGACAAATGCCTTCACTCCGTACGGTGCACATGTACAACCGCACAGTTTCGTCATCTCCGCGCACGCACGCCCGCAACGTTGCAAACAGAACCTGTGGTTGGGCGGGGCACCGGGTTTAGGGTCACAAGCAGGCCTCAGGCTTCACGCCGATTGCGTCACTGTCGGGAGAAGTATACGTTCACTTAAATGCGTAAGTGCGATATGAGGATTTGTAACATACTTTCCGCATGCCGGAAAGGTCTCTGCCACACATTTTCCCTTTCTTTGCTTTTTTTTGCCCGATAAAGTTTACCTACATTGTTAGAAAGAATATGTAGTCCGCGTGTTAAAAAACACATTTGTCAATATTTCATGTTTGTCAAAGAAACCTATTCAATTACCGCCTTTACGTCCCGATCCCCGGTTTCCTACCAAGGGAACTAACAAATAAGTACAGCACGTAATTTTCTTCATATATATATCATTTCCGTCGGTTCACCTACCTTGCTCAGGAGCGTCAGGTGAGCAAACCCGTGAGATATAGTGAGGGAGCGGGCTTCTTTCTGGGAACCACCTAGACGGGTAGGTGAAGGAAGGGGGCGGAGCTCCCGCCTTGAAGGGCCCCTGTACTGAGTGAGAGGCTAACCACCTTTCCTCAACACACACACACACACACACACACACACACTAATCCACAGACATGCACCCGCTCCCCGTTCAAGACCAACATCCAAACGCGCACACACAAACGCACACACAAAGTTTCCCTCACACACACACACACACGTCTGAGTGTCGGGGGAGCGGGTGGTGGAGTGCAGACGTCCGCCACCGTTCTCAAGGTGAAAGAAGAAGTCGTCCTGGAAATAATACATTTGCGGCGCCGCTTAACTCGAGTGTCAAATGTGAGGGCGTGAGTGTGAACGTGCGTCCGGGTCGACCAGGGGCGCCTCCACTCGTCATGGGCCTACACCTTCTACACCCTCGCTTTGCCTCTATTCCGCACTCAACTCGCGTCAAAGGCTCTGGGCGACGAGCAGAGTGAAGTTGCTGGAGTCGAGTGGATTCTACATTTCTATTCATGAATACGTTTCTGTTTACAGTTAAGTGTGATTAAGTGCGACGCATATAATTGAAAACATATGCATTTCCTTACTGCGTTAAAGTACTCGCTAGTCTAAATACCTGTCTGTGTTGACCTGTCTGATATAAAGTCATGTTGTGAAACGATATATCAATGCTGATTGCATCGTTTGATACTTACTATTTGAGCAGATTGTGGGAGACTTTGCACTTATCTGCTATTGTCGGGTGACTTTGCAAGGGCATTCGTATAATGTTATGTGGTGTGGGTAAAATGAAGATCAGACACAAATTACGATTTCCGCATGATTATGAATGACCCAGCATGACACGGTAGTCATGAAAATATAGG
>NW_028234425.1:15179566-15194566 GCF_977035675.1 Penaeus japonicus | reverse complement strand
GTGTGTGGGTGTGTGTGCGTGTGCATGTGTGTGCGTGTGTGTAACATTTTTTTCACAATGATTAGTATTCGATCTTGATATAATCCAGATTAGATATCTTTAACCGTTTGGTTTTATATTGTTAACACTTTCTAGTAGACAATGCAACATTTGTTCATCAAGCATTTCCGCGTCCATCAAGCAATAATTTTATTTATATGAAAATATTAAAAAATTATATCCGCAGCATTCGTATTAATAATTAAATAAAACAGCATCTGATCATTCGTTACAATCGGCCGGCGCCATATGTGCTTGTACATCACCATAATTTGTAAAGTCAAGGAAATAAATACTAATTTACAAATTTGACGGTGAGGATCTCTCTTTCTCCGTGTAAGTTCTTGTTTCGCCGATAAAGCCTTAATTAGTGTCGCAAGAAGCGCGCCAACTTCCGCATCGACCGCCATCTTTGTTGTTTACATCAAGTCGGTCCAAAAGAGTGGGCAGAGGCACGAGGGAGAGCTTGCCGTATGATAAGGCAGATTGGCAGACCTGTCATGGAGACCCAATGACAGACTGCCAGGATTGATGCTTCCTCTGATAGCCGTGATTACTCAAATCATGATCAGGTTGGCTGCAGAAAAGTTGATGTCACGCTACCCTCGTGTGGGGTGGTTGTCTGCTATATTGGTATTGATTTCATTTCCTTGATTTGAGCTTACCATTTATCTGCATCGTGTATGGTTTTCTTTCCTATGCTGAAATATACTTGAAATATGTGTTATCATCTTATATATATAGGGCATAATTGTTCAGACATCTAAGTGTACCTAACCATATTCAAAAAGAAACGAAAAGAAAAACTTTAACTTTTGTATAGCGATTTCTGCCAATCAAAATCCAGTGCATCTCTCACATTATGAACTTAGCAGTGGTAAGGTACATTCCATTCAGAAAAATTGTTACACTTGTTTCGATGCCGGAGAAAAATCCTATTCATTTTTCCATCTAATCACATATATCGAATTGTTCATAGATAATTGTTCTTCTTGCGTGGCACCCTACAAACAATAATCTTCCTACATGCCAAAATAAAAGCATGTTAATATAAACATCGGGTTATGAGTTGTCATCTTATGGCATTTGTTTTCTTTTCTTTTGACATTTTATTTAATGTATCATCCTTAGTAAGATGATACGGCAGGGCGACATTAATAACATTCCGTTTGGAACACATGTGCAGGATAAATAGATGAATATATATATATATATATATATATATATATATATATATATATATATGTATATATATGATATATAATATATATATATATAATTATATATATATATATATATATTTATATATATATAAAAAATAAACCTTCCGTTATTCGCTATAGCTCTTGGTTTTTCATTAACTAGTGGTTGAGTCAACTCATTCCCAGGGGTAAATTTTTCCCCAAAAAAAGATTTTTCTGCTTTTTAAATTTTAGTATTGAACTTTTCTTTCATTTTTTCCCGGGAAATTTTTCCCAGAAACCATATTTCACCTTTCATTCTGTTTTCTTTACCTATCCATTGTGTTTAATCTTCTTTTTGGGTTTTCCTGTTCTTTTTGCTTCCCAAAACCATTTTTCCCCCCCTCTTTCCACCATAGGCTGATGGGTTGCAACCATCATCCATCAATGGCTATACAATCATCATCATCCATTCATATTCATCATATGTCATGGTCTTCAATCACGTAATCAGTAAATACATTATTCCATTAATCTTTCTCCATTACAGTTACTCTCATCAATCATACAGTAGCCCTTTTGGTTTCTAAACGTTTATTTTCTATAAAATGAATTGCCTATGAATCTGTATTGCAAAACCCATTAATTTCGTCTTTGAACTGTATGTTATTTTGATATTGACTTAATCGTAGTAACATTATCTTAGAATGTTCAAGACCTGAGCTGCTGGCACCATCCGCCCTTAGGACAAAGGATGTGCAGTGACCAGCTTCAAAAAGCATCAGTATTTAGCCCTTTTAAAACTTTCAGCTTTTTAAGTTTGGAAAAAAACGAAAATTTTAAGGGAATTTTTAAAAGGTTTTCTTTTTTAGGAAAATATTTTTTAAAAAATAATTTTCAATTTTTAAAAATAGAATTTTTTTTAGTAATTTTTTTCCTAATTTATTCCCCCAAAGTTTTTTATTTTTTTTTTTTTTGCAAAATGCCTAAAATTTGTTTTACTGTTTCTTATCCCAAAAAATTTTAAAACCGGTTTTACACCCTGAAGCCCTCTTAAAAGCCACGAGACAAGATACTGCCAATGAAATACGTGTTCTGTTATTCGACAGGTTTGCGCAAAGTATCCGTTAAGGCATTTTTTTCCTTGAAGAAAAGATGCCGCCATGTTTAGTTTTTTTCGAAATCCATTGACAAGATTCGTTATCATAACAGAAATATATTTTCAAAATGCATTTAAAAGTATCTGTATTTCTCTGCCTTTCTGTATTGCTAAATATTTCAAATCTATCCATCTGCTTACCTACATTATCTATTCTGTTTTTTTTTTCTCTTTTATCAAACTTTTTCTACTCGTATGAAAAATTCATTTTTTTTGGGGTCTATAAATCACTTTTATGTTTTCCCTCCCTTTTTTTATTATATATCTGACAAAGCACCCAATTTGTTCTGCCTATCCATCTCTTTACCTGCTTATACGTATGCATGATTATATGTGGGTATGAACGTTTGCTGTATATGTAGACACATGTGTATGCATGTATGCTTCTCTATATGAATGGACGCACACACAGGAAACAGATAGATAAATATATATATGTGTATATATATAGGGGTGTGGTTAAAAAATATATTATAAAATAATAATATATAAATAATTTTTATATATAAATTAAAATATATATATATATATACAATATAAAAATATACAAATACAAATAATACATATATAAAATTAAAAAATTTAATTATAATGTATATATTTATTTATTTATTATCTATTTATTTATCTAACTTCTATCTATCTATAATATAATATATATATATATATATAAAATATTATATATATTTAATATAAATAATATATAATATATAAACCACACACACACACACACACACAACACACACACAACACAAACACACCACACACACACACACCACACACACACACAAAAACAACAAAACACACACACAACACACACCACACCAATAAAAAAAAAAAAAAAAAAAAAAAAAAAAATATAATAATAAAAATATATATAAATATATATATATATATTTTTTATATTAATATATATATATATTTATATATATATTAATGTAAATATAATATATTATATATAATTTTAATATATATATATATATATATATATATATATATATATAAAAAAAATATTTATATATATATATATTTTTACAAAAACACCCCAAACAAAAAATATATAAAATATATATATAAAAATATATAATATATATAATATATATAATATATATATATATATAATATAAAAAATAATTTTTTTTTTTTGTTGTGTGTGTGTGGGTGTTTTGTGTGTGTGTGTTTTGTGTGGTTGTTTGGTGGTTGTGTGGTGGGGTGTGTGTGGTGTTTTGTTGTTGTGTGTATGTATAATATAATATATATATATATATATATATATAATAAAAATATATATATATTATTATATTAAATATAATAAAAAAAAAAAAAAAAAATAAATTAAAATATTTTATAAAATATATATATATATATTAAAAATATATAATATTATTTAAATATATAAATAAAATATATAATATAATATTATATATATATATATATATAAATAATAAAAAATATTACACACATATATTATATATTTTATATATATAAATAATATAATATATATATATATAAAAATATATATAATATATATAATATAATAATAATATATAAATAATATATATATATAAATATAGATAAAAATATAAAATATTATAAAAAATATATATAAATATATTTTATTTTTAAAAACACACACACACACACACAACACCCCAAAACCACAACACACACAACACACCACCCACACACCACAACACAACCAAAAACACAACAACAAATATAATATTAAAATTAAATAATATATATATATATAATATTTAAAATTATATAAAAAAACAAAATAAAAATTAATTTTCATCACTCCCTTTTTCATTAAAAAAATATAATATAATTTTAATATATAATTATATATATAAATTAAATAATATATATAAAATAAATTTAACCTTTTTACATACAAATTTCATAAAAAAAAATTATAATATTTTAAAAATATATATATAAAAAATAAAATATACCTTATATGTAAATAAAAAATTTCATATATAAAAATAAAAATAAAATAAAATAAATATTATTATAATAATATAAATTTTAAAATATATAAAAATATTAAAAACACACCCCCAAAACACACACAACCCCACCCAAAAACACACCCCACAAACACACCCCATATTTTAAAAAATAAAATTTTTAAAATATAATATTATAATAAATATATATATATATATAAAAATAAAATACACCACACACATCTTAAACTATCCCTAAAACCCAAATTATCTTTTTTTAAACTCCATCTCTCTCTCCTCTCCCCCCCCTCCCCCTCCCTCCCCCCTCTTTTTCCCCCTCCCCCTCCCTCCCCCTCCCTTTTCCCTCTCTCCCTCCCATATATAATTAAAAAATAAATAAAATAAAAAAAATAAAAAATTTTTATATTAAAAATTTTTATATAAAAATTTTATAAATTTTATATAATATATTATACAAAAAATATAAAATATATATATAATATTTTAAAATATAAAAATTAAAATTATATATATAATATATATAATATAATTTTTTTTTTTATAAAAATAATTTTTTTATTTTATTTTTAAAATTTTTTTATATTATATTAAAATTTTTATTATATAAATATATTTTATATAAATATAAAATTAAAATTTTTATATATATATAAAAAATAACCCTATATTTTTTAAAAAACACACACACACACAAAACAAAACACACACAACACACCAAAACACACACACCCCAAAACATAAAAAATTTTAAAATAAATAAATAATTTTAAAATTTTAATTATAATATAATATAATTTTTATATATAATAAAAAACAAAAAATAAATTTTATATATAATACACACACACAAAACACACACACACACACACACAATTATATATAATAAATATATTTTATATTTAAAATATTTTAAAATAATATAATATATAAAATGATATAAAATATAAGGTTTTATATATATATAAATAAAAATAAAAATAAAAATATATATATAAATTTTATATTTATATATATGGGTGGTGTGTGTGTGTTGGTGTTGGGGTGGGTGGTTTTGGGGTGTTGGTTGTGGTGTTTTAAAATAATTTTATATATCATTTATATATATATATAAAATAATAATATAATAAATATATATAATATAATACCCAAAATTTTTACAACCCCCAAAACACCCCAAAACCCACACACACACACCCACACACACAAAACACAAACACACACAAAATAAAAAAATATATATATATAAAAAATTTATATTAAAAAAATATTAATATATTTGTGTGGTTGTGTATGTATATTTTATTAATAAAATATAATATATTTTATATAATATATATAAAATATAAAAATATATATAAAAATTATTAAAAATATATATATAAATATAAAAATTTTAAATATTTCATACATATAAATAAAATAAAAAATAAAAAAATATAAAAATTTTATATATAAATATATTTTAAAAAATAAAATATATAAAATTTTTTATTTTTATATATATAAAATATATATATAAAAAATATATAAAAAATATATATTATAAATATAAAAAATTTAAAAATAATATGTTTGTGTGGGTGTGTGTGTATGTTTCGTAAAAAAAAGGTTTTGGGGCCCCCCAAACAGAATTTTATCTCTTTGAAAAAACACAGGGAATTTCTGTTCCCCTTGGGGTTGGCTAAACTGCCCTTTCCTGGGAAAAAACCCTGGGGAAAATTGAATGGAGAAATGAGAGTGAATTAGTATGGGGTGGTGGGGTGAATGAAATTGGTTTTTGGTTTTTTGTGTGTGTGTGTTTTGGGGGTTGGGGTGGGTGGTGTGTGGTTGTGGCCCTTTTGCCCTGTGTGTGTTTGTGTTGGTTGTGGTTTTGGTTTTGGGTGTTGTGTTTGAGAGAAAAAAGATAAAGAGAAAAGAAAGAAAAGAGAGAGAGGGGAGAGAAAGGAAAAAAAGAAGAGGAAAAGAGAAGAAGAGAGGAGGGAGAGGGGAAGAGAGAAGAGAAAGAGAAAGAAAAGAGAAAAGAAAAGAGAGAAGAAGGGGAGAGAGAGAAAAGGTTTTTTCCCCCAAATTATTTTTTAAAATATCTGACCAAGCCTTTTAACAACGGTTTTTTTGCCCCATCCATCTCTTTTTTCCTGCTTTTTACGAAACATGATTAAATTGGGGAAAGAACGTTTTTTCTGATATGTAAACCCCATGTTTTATGCAGTATCTTCCCCTATAAAGAATGGACCCCCACAAACAAGGAAAAAAAAATAGAAAAAATTATATAATTGAAAATAAATATGTGTTTGTGTTATTTATTTATATATAATTTTAAAAAAATAAAAATAAAAAATTTTAAATATAATTTCAAAAAAAACAAAGTAAAATATATATACATTTTATTCTTTTTCACACACAAAACAAAAAACACAACACAACAACCAAAACATTTAACCCCATCTAAAAACCCCAAACTAAAATCTTTTTCTATATATATAATTTTAATTTTTATAAAATAAAATAATTTTAAAAAAAATTAAAATTTTAAAAAAATAATAAATATTTTTTTAAAATTTTATATACATAAAATATATAAAAATATTTTTTTATAGAAAAAATTTTAAAAAAAAATATATAATATATATATACATACATATAAAATTTTAATTTTCATTTATATAAATAAATATAAAATAAAAATAAAAAAATATAAAAATATAAAAATTAAAAAATTAAAAAAATATATATTAAAATATTTCTGTAATAAATATAATATAATAATAAATTAAATTTAAAAAATATAAAATATATAATTTTTATATATATAAATATAAAATAAAAAATATAATATAAAATTTTATAATATATTTTAAAACATTTTAAAATGTTTTTTTTATATGTTAAATATTTAAAATTTTAAAATATATTATACCTATTATTATCTATATATATAAAAAAATTTAAAAAATAAAAATTTTATAATAAAATTTAAAATTAATTAAACTATTATTATTTAAACTATTCCCCATCTTTTCTATATTATATATAATATATATAAATATAATTTAAAAATAATATATAAAAATACACACCCCCACAAAACACCACACACACAAAACACACACACAAAAAACACAAAATAAAAACCACACACACTAAAAAACACACAAAAACCCCACACAAACCCCATATATATATATATTAAAAATATAATTTTATAAAATAAATTTTATATATTAAAATATTTAAAAAATTTTATTAAAATTTTAAAAATTTTAAAAATATATAAAATATAAAAAATATTTTTAAAAATATAATTTTATTAAAATATATAAAAAATAAAAAATAAAACACACACACATATAAATAAAATATTAATATATAAAAATATAATATATATATATAAAATATATAAATATTTTGTGTGTTTTAAAAAATATATATAATATTTTATATATATAATTAAAATATATATATACATAATAATATATATAATAATTTTAAAATTATATATAAAAATATATTTATATAAAAATTAAAAAATATATATTAAAAAAAAAATATATATAAAAATATATATAAAATAGTAAAAAAATAAAATAATAAATATTTTATATTATATATAATTTAAAATATATATAATTTGGGGGGTGTTGTGTGTGGGTTTGTGTTTTTGTTGTGTGTGGTTGTGAGTGTGTTGTGTGTGTGGTGTGGGGGTTTTGGGGTGTATTTTTTATATAATAAAAATATTATAAAAAATAATATAAAATATATAAATATATACAAACACACCAAAAATATATTATTTTCATATATATATATAAATAATATAATAATATATATTTTTATATATATAAAAATAAAATATATAAATTTTATTATTTACAAATATATATATTTATTTATATATATAAATAAATTAAAAATATATATAAATAAAAAATAAAAAATAAAATAAAATTTTTTATATTAATATATTTTAAAATATATTTGAATAATAATATATATATATATAAAATAATTTTATAATATATATATATAATAATTTAAAATATACACACACACACCACAACACACATATATATAATATATAAAATATATATATAATATATATATAAATAATATAAAATAATATATAAAAAATATATTATAAAATTTTTGTTTTGGGGGTTTTGGTGTGTGGTTTTGTTTTGGGTAATATAATTTTATAAAATATATTTTTATATATAATATATAAAATATAATATATAATATGTACTTTCTAATATAAAACCTAAAAATGCTGATTTGTACCAGTATCAAGCAATGCAAGCACGCGTGAGACGTGCTTATATCAAATATTCTAGATTGACCGTGTGCTAACAACAATGGACTTATTCTCTCTTGCATTATTATTACAGCTATGCTCTCTCCTTTTATTTCTAAGCGCAAATAAAAGACAATCAAATAGTCTACTGTGTGAAAATTACTTTGATGATATTCATATAACATAAAATAATGCGAGAGTAAATCTGCATTATGGCGACGGCAGTGGTGGAAGGTGAGAGAAATAATGAAAATGAAAGAAAAAAATGATTTGAGGCGTCCGGTCAGGCGTCTTTCGTGTGCTTGTACCGCATACTACAGGGGACACTTGCATGTTTAGGTTTTGAATAAGAATGCGTACATGTTCTTGGTACATCTATACATTCATATATTGTCCTGAATTAATAGATTTGACGTTAATTGCAAAGAACTAATGATATCAGCCACGTTGATTGCCAGCCAATCACGAACCAGTAATGTGCATGTACCACATAACCAATGTACCGCTACAATCAGACACGCATTATATTGGCGACATGTGACGAAATGGGAAAACACGCTGTGTTAGGAAATGCCATGATCTCCGACAATTCTCTAAGACGTGGCCTTTACCAATCGTTCATCTGGCATCGAATTATCGTGCTTATGTCGTGGGCATTCGTAGTATACTATGTCTGTATGACTATAAAATCGTGGCCATTTTCCACAATAAATTGCACGAGAATGTTAACGAACAGTCAGAACACTTACTCCGAACACTATAATACCATAACTTTACAAACAGCTGTAGTCTAGGACGTTTTCTGGTGCCATGGCTATGTCATTAATGCATTAATGCATGGCACGTCTGTATCATTTATTACAGGTTTGTCAAACATTCCAAAAAATATATATTTCAGACTATTGGTATTTGCCAAACGACGAAATAATAGAAACTGTAGTTAGAAGACAAGTTGAATGTCTAGAATAAGTTAAAATTGGGATCATTGGATTATATCGAAACAAATAAATAAGAGCGATACAAGCCTCCGAAAATACTTATGATTTGCACGCATGGGAGATATTTACTTGGTAAGATACCTGTATCTAATTCAATGAATTATCTAAAACCAAAAAATAAAGCTATGTAGCACGAACTACTTTAAAAAAGGGTGGGTCCAAGAGGGGGCAAAGCACATAAAAAAAGAGTTGTGCTTGGGATACTTTCAAAACTAGAAAGGTTAGGTTGGGTTATTGGGTTAGGATTTTGTATGCAAATGCCCCGAAAACAGTACATTCAAAATTCCCTCCCAAAATCGCTTTGTGCCGCGACCGCTGAGCACGCGGTACGCCACGCGGGTGAGTAAATTGTAAAATAACCATTTTTTTTGTATGTATATTTTACAGTAGACACAAATATATTATACTGCATGTGATTTGGTAGTTTATATCGAATATTTGCAAATTTTCGATAGGTTATTAACCAATTTTATCCAGCAATATCCCTGGGATATTTCATGCCCTCCTCAAATATCGGGTCTAATATCGTTTTTACTGTTGAGTTCCGTTGACTAAAACCACTTTAAATGGACACTATCACGAGGAATGCATTGATACCAATTTTATGACGCAGATTATTCTAGAAATTTACCCAATACGGATACAATTTTGATATCAATCATCTGTTGTGTTTGTTCCTTCAGTCGTATTCTATGCGCGCAGAGTAGACTTTTCGAAGGAGAGTGAAGTTAAATGAATGGTGAAAGTAGTCAGGAACATAAATTTAAAGTATATAATTATATGAAATATGTATACATTAAATCTATATGTATAATATATTAAAGATATGCATATATGTACAGTATATACACATATAAAATAAGGAAGATCTATACATAAACACACGATCCCTCTCATCCGGTTGTTTTGATGGAGCGTAGAGTGAATTACCAATGGCGCATTCGTGAAATGGTTGTCAATTCTTTAACTAGGAACAAGTACGACTGATTCATACCAAAATTGAACTATCTTTTGTTAGTGCTACCTACGATTGTAGTTTCTTCTATGATTTTTTTCGTTTGGACATTGCCATTCATCCGAAACATGTTAACTTTGGAACGGTTGGTAAACCTGAAGCAGCTGACACAGACGTGCCATGCTTTTGCGTCCTAGGATACTGCTTTTGTGACATAAACACGACAGTGACACATGAACATGACATGGCCACGACACGCAGAATACGTCCTATAATATGGCTGCTTGTTTCACAAAAATCAGGGATGATAATTAATGCTTTGCCTTCCTGACTACTAAGGGGTGAACAAACTCGAAATCAATTTGCGACTCCAAAGGTTCTTTAAAATTATTTTTATCCCACATATAGGACAATGATGGTAATGTAAATGTGTTGGTAACAATTGTTATATTAAATGTATTTTTTTCACCTGTTTCACTAATATAGCAAGCCCAACACCATGTCATAATCAGCCATATTCTAAGTCCCTAGCGTGCAGAGTACATGGTATGAACATGCCGCCGTTTGGTATTCTAAAAGCGTGTGTTTGTGTCAAAAGTGTGGCAAAAGGTGGCAAAGTCGTGGAAAGTATTGGAACAATCGTGGAAACTCCGTGACATGGGGGTAGGCTTATCACGATAGTTACACGGGCGAAGAAAATCATATTTTACTGTACTCTTTCTTACCAATACTTCATATGAGCATACTACGTTTGGAAAGTAATATCTATATTGGATATATGAGGCATAATTGTCCTAGACTTGGATTACAAACCCTTTGGGAAAACATGGATTCTCTGCTGATTTTGAGTTTGTTTACCTTTAGGCGGACTTTTCGAAGGAGGGTGAAGTTAAATGAATGGTAAAAGTAAGTTAAAGTAAAGTTAAAGCATATAATTATATGAAATATGTATACATTAAATCTATATGTATGATAAATTAAAAATATGCATATATGTACAGTATATACACATATAAAATAAGGAAGATCTATACATAAACACACTATCCCTCTCATCTGGTTTGTTTTGATGGAGCGTAGAGTGAATTACCAATGGGGCATTCGTGAAATGGCTGTCAATTCTTTAACTAGGAACAAGTACAACGACTGATTCATACCAAAATTGAACTATCTTTTGTTAGTGCTATCATAACTGTACTTTCTCTTATGAATTTGTTGTTTGGACAATGCCATTCATCCGAAACTTTGGAATGGTTGGTAAACCTGAAGCAGCTGACACAGACGTGCCACGCTTTTGCGTCATAGAATACCGCTTTTGTGACATGAACATGACATGGACACAACATGAACATGACATGGCTACGACACGCAGAAAACGTCCTAGAATACTGTCGCAAATCCTACGAATATTCCAATATTTTTACCACAATTACCACAAATCTGCTGTGCTGTTAATACAAACAAGGACTTCAAGAATGCCATTTGCGGTATGTTCATGCCATGAATTCAGAATCTGTCTGTAAGACTTATATTGAACACAAGAAGCCCTATGGTTTTTTAAACAATTATTTCAATACTGACTATATCTGCACCACCGAATTTCTGATTTTATGCTGATTGGTATGAATCTACCTTGAAGATGGGATAATGGCTCATTTTATCTAGATATTCTATTTCAAATGGGAGATTAATTTAAGTCTCTTTTCTGATTTATCAGCACTTAGTTACAAGCTATTTTAAGTCAACCAAGGCCCCAGCTCTGATTATATTATTTGTCTGTTTAATCAATAAGGGCCACAGAAAGGCGATCAAGAAATTAAGACACGCAAAAATACTACTGAGCTTAGACTGAGATAAATTATATTTGGCAATCTGTATAATCTTTCAAAACTTCTACAACTGACAGTGAATGGCTGAGTACTGACTGTTACAGATGAACTCGTTTACCTTCACTAAAGGATAGAAACAGTGACGTCATCAGGCGTTTGACGGGATACATTGCACAAAACATAAAACCTGAAAACGTGGCTATGACAGGAATAAATTAAATGTACATTTCTTCAGCGAGTTCAATGTGTTCTTTACCAGATGTATACATATCTTAGGTCGTGCCGACAGCTCCATCGAGGAGGCGGGGAAAGAGCTTGGGGGAGGATGGCGTCGGCAAGACGGGCTCCCTCGATCGCGAGCGGCCGCCCCGCCGCTCCTTTATAGCAGAGACTAGAGACAAAATGAAAAAGTCCGTTTCTCTGGACCGGCGGAACATGCCCGGCCTCAGCCGAAGCAAGTCGTCCAGCCGCGACAAAGTCAGTCAGTCCCGTGAATCCATCATTGGAAAAGGAAGGAAGGGAAAGAAAAAAGAAGAAGATAAACAAAAGGAACACTCCAACAATGTCTCTCGTGGTGCTATCGCAGGTGCTGCTGCAGCTGGAACAGCGGCGGTGGCCGCAGGGGCTGCCATGCTTAGTAGCTCTACTGATGATGATGCTTCAGCAGATGCCACTGATGAAGCAAAGGCTGTGGCTGGAGAGGCAGCTGATGAAGCAGACGCAACAGCTGTAGTCGCTGATGAAACAGAAGCTTCAGAAGATGCTGCACCATCTGAAGTAGGAGATGCTGCAGCAGATGCTGTGGATGCAGCAGAAGATGTTGCCGATGATGCAGCAGACGCCACTGATGCTGTGACGGGAGATATCGGTGATGCTGCAGCAGATGCTGTTGATGCAGCAGAAGATGCAGCAGGAGATGCTGATGCTGTAGCAGATGCTGTGGATGCAACGGAGTCTGTAGCAGGAGATGCTGCCGATGCTGCAGCAGATGCTGTGGATGCAGCAGAAGATGCAGGAGATGCTGTGGATGCAGCAGAAGATGCAGCAGGAGATGCTGTGGATGCAGCAGCAGATGCTGTGGATGCAGCAGGAGATGCTGCTGATGCTGCCGATGCAGCAGCAGATGCTGTGGATGCAGCAGATGCTGCTGATGCTGCATCAGATGCTGTGGATGCAGCAGAAGATGCAACAGGAGATGCTGCTGATGCTGCAGCAGATGCTGTGGATGCAGCAGAAGATGCTGCAGCAGATGCTGTGGATGCAGCAGAAGATGCTGCTGATGCTGCAGCAGATGCTGTGGATGCAGCAGAAGATGCAGCAGGAGATGCTGCAGCAGATGCTGTGGATGTAGCAGAAGATGCAACAGGAGATGCTGATGCTGCAGCAGATGCTGCTGATGCTGCAGCAGATGCTGTGGATGAAGCAGAATCTGCAGCAGGAGATGCTGCTGATGCTGCAGCAGATGCTGTGGATGCAGCAGAAGATGCAGCAGGAGATGCTGCTGATGCTGCAGCAGATGCTGTGGATGCAGCAGGAGATGCTGCTGATGCTGCAGCAGATGCTGTGGATGCAGCAGAAGATGCAGCAGGAGATGCTGCTGATGCTGCAGCAGATGCTGTGGATGCAGCAGAAGATGTAGCAGGAGATTCTACTGATGCTGTAGCAGATGCTGTGGATGCAGCAGGAGATGCTGCTGACGCTGTAGCAGACGCTGTGGATGCAGCAGAAGATGCAGCAGGAGATGCTGCTGATGCTGCAGCAGATGCTGTGGATGAAGCAGAATCTGCA
This sequence comes from Penaeus japonicus, assembly GCF_977035675.1. NCBI lineage: Eukaryota > Metazoa > Arthropoda > Malacostraca > Decapoda > Penaeidae > Penaeus > Penaeus japonicus. The sequence goes on along the minus strand of NW_028234425.1, from coordinate 15,180,350 downwards.
GCAGGAGATGCTGCTGATGCTGCCGCAGATGCTGTGGATGAAGCAGAATCTGCAGCAGGAGATGCTGCTGATGCTGTAGCAGATGCTGTGGATGCAACGGAGTCTGTAGCAGGAGATGCTGCTGATGCTGCAGCAGATGCTGTGGATGAAGCAGAATCTGCAGCAGGAGATGCTGCTGATGCTGCCGCAGATGCTGTGGATGAAGCAGAATCTGCAGCAGGAGATGCTGCTGATGCTGTAGCAGATGCTGTGGATGCAACGGAGTCTGTAGCAGGAGATGCTTCTGATGCCGCAGCAGATGCCACTGATGCTGCCGCAGATGCCACTGATGCAGTGACAGGAGATGCTGCCGATGCTGAAGAAGATGCTGTGGATGCCGTTGATGAAGTTATCCTCGTAAGAGAAACAGCTGAGGATGTGCAGAGCGTAGGCGCACCAACAGAAGCCCCCGACGAATCTGCAGCAGAAGCCATTGATGCTGCAGCAGATGTGGCCAAGGAAGCAGAAGCTGCAGCAGGAGATGCTGCCGCAGATGCCACTGATACTGCAGCAGATGCTATGGATACAGCAGAGTCTGCAGCAGGAGATGCTGTCGATGCTTTAGCAGATGCTTTGGATGCAGAAGGAGATGCTGTTACAGATGCCACTGATGCAGTGACAGGAGATGCTGCCGATGCAGCAGAATCTACAGCAGAAGATGCTGTGGATGCCGTTGATGAAGTTATCCTCGTAAGAGAAACAGCTGAGGATGTGCAGAGCGTAGGCGCACCAACAGAAGCCCCCG
>NW_028234425.1:15127066-15162066 GCF_977035675.1 Penaeus japonicus | reverse complement strand
GAGGGCTTCTTCACAGCTCGTCACTGTGATCCGAACTGCTTCCCTGTTTGTTGTTGGAGTTAGATTGTCATTTGTTATGAGAGTCCGACGATGCAGGTGCAATTAATTTATTGACTTGGTTTAAATAGTTTTGAAAGGATTCGTTATGCTTGTTGAGGACTTGTAATTGGAGAGAGAAGGAGGGTGAGTGGACAGGGAGGGATGGAGAGAGAGAGAAAAAAAAAGTTGAGGAAGAAAGGGAAGAGATAGATAGATAGATAGATAGATAGATAGATATATAGATATATATAGAGAGTAGTGTGCACATGTACATACACTCATGGGAAAATGACACCGCCTATTGCTAAGGGTGGTTGGTGGTATTTGGCAACACATTAATAAGATATAGTAGCGAACATCCTAACTATTTATAGTGAAAAGAAGGTTGACGTCTGCAACACGTTTCCATATGGATAAAAGTACAACATCATTAACAAAGAAATTAGAAGCCTAACTTGTAATCATAAAGGACATATATCAATTATTTTGGTACAAATAAATACTAGAGACACTCGCTTTATATGACCACATGAATTCGCTGTGTTCCATATGCTCCAAATGGCATTCATAGAAACAGTAGAGTTATATGCATGGTGGTCATAACTATTTATAAACCTTATTTGAGGGTCTAGGATGAAAAACAAATAACAGATGTTGATGTCAATGCTACCCTGACCCCTTGCTCGTGGTTAAGTGTGCCTTCTGTTTTTATTACTTCCACATCACTCTTTCTTATCAGAAGTCAGTTGATATTATTCAAAGATACCCTTATTACTAAAGTCTTTAGATAACGACATATTTAGCCCTTTTCTCTCCCTTCTTTCTTTCACCCTTGTTTTACTCTTTCTTACAGACACTCTTTCCCCACCTTCTTATTCATTCTCTCTCTCTCTCTCTCTCTCTCTCTCTCTCTCTCTCGCTCTCTCTCGCTCTCTCTCTCTCTCTCTCTCTCACTTTCTTTCTCTCACTCTTTCACCATATTCTTAGTTTATCTGTTTCGATTCCTTTCATATTCCATATGAACATAGTTGTAACTGAACACTAATATTATACCCAATTTGTATTTCACTTGTTATTAAGTCTTGTATTTTTTTCCAAAATAGGAAAGCTGTTACGGTGTCAGTTTTTATTCGCATCTAAAATTACGACTTACTATTATTTACTAAACACAGGCTGCCAAAGACCGCCAAACGTCACCAGAAAGTGGACGTGTGTGTGTGTGCGTGTGTGTGTGTGTGTGTATGTGTGTGTGTGTGTATGTGTATGTGTGTGTGTGTGTGTGTGTTTGTGTGTTTCTGTGTGTGGGTGTGTGTATGAGTTTATGTCTAAATTATTTTTTCTTAGTAAGTGTTCTCAAAAAAATGTCGCTTTCATCATGAAATGATTTCATATTTTAATTCTTACGATTACTTGTCTGTGGTACAAGCGGAGATGCGGCGAGAGCATCAGGCATATTAATAAGGATTAAGTGGAAACGATATAGAATTAAGTAAACTAATTCAAAAGTGCACCATGATTTCAACGCCGCGTTAACAAAGTACGAACTCTTCTGCACAAAATCGAAACAAAAATATATATGACATGCATGTCTTGCTGAAGGTGTGTAAGGATGCAATATTTAAACTTATCATCTTATGTGACCAGCTTTATTACTTTGACTACATAGTTAAGATCTTACAGGTGGTGCCCCCAGGGATCGGCAGGAGTTATGCTGAATCGTTCTACAGCGATGCAGCATTTTAGTCCAGTGGTTCTCAGCCTATGCCTTCTAATGTCCTTGAGCTTTTTAGTCGGTGGTAACCCTGTGTCCAGAATGTGGCTTAAAAATTACACAGTGTGCTTCACCAAGGCCAATATCTGCTAAACAGAGAACACATTTAAGCAAAAGGTTATCAATATTTTTTTTTAAACATTATTTCAGAACCCAACCATAGCATTTAAAAAAAGTCAAAGATTTCCTTTCTGTGTCCTTGAAAACATGCATACCGCAGGATGAGAGCCACTGCTTTACTCGTCTGCATCCAGGCACCGATTTGTGCTTGAATTCTCATCTCATGATAGTGGATCATGGCATGCTCACCCCACAGGCCCCCCTTTCCGGTCTTCTAGTCTATAGTTGCCTTCCTTCTGTCTCTGGCGTGCTGGAAACGGAGCCTCTGGCACTCTGCATTCTTCGAACAAAATGATATTCAGTGATGCTCTTCCTTTTTCCCAAGGAGTGAAATAGAGATGGCATCAGCGTCCTGGCTTGGGCATGGATGTTGATCACTTTGCTTTTCACCTTCACTCATTTTCATTCTCTCTCTCTCTCTCTCTCTCTCTTTCTGTCTCTCTCACACACACAAGCGATTTTTTTTCCCATGGACGTTGTCATCCAAACAAAACTCGTGTTGATGCCAAATATGAGCCATTGCTCAATTCCCGCCAAGTAGTTGTGTTTTACTTAAAGATAAATAGTACCCTGTTTTCTTTTGTCAAACTCGGAGTTTATATTTTAAAGTTTCACTGCTGAAATGTTGATTCTAACATAAGCTTATATCAACTGTTGTCATTATTGCTAAACTTTCATATTTCTTGCTCAGTCCTACCTTGTCATCCCTCTTTCCCCTAAAGAGTTTCTTTTACTTCTTTCTTCACGCCTTACTTAGGGAGAGGCGTCCTCTTCTTCCGTTCGGTTAAATAGCTCTTCCAAGTCTGCCAAGGCTGGAGTCTTTCCCTAGGAATGGAGCACGAACATACTGCCATCCACAAACTGCTCAGCCCCACCATGAATATATAAATATATATACATAATATATATATATATATATAATATATATTTATATATATATATATATATTTATATTTATATATATTATATTTATCTATATATAAAAATATATTATATATAATATATTTATATACATATATCAGTATATTTATTTATATATTTTTATAATCTATATATATATAATATATATTATATAATAGACACACACACATTACTCAAAAAACCTCTCACACACACACCACTCCACACACAACACACACACACACACATACACACACCACACACACTCACACATATATATTATATATATATATATATTTATATATATTGTGTGTGTGTGGGTTTATATATATTTATAACATATATATATATATATATAGATATATTATATATCATAGTTATTTTATATATATATATATTTAAACACCACAAACACACTACACACACACAACACACACACAAACACACACACATATATTTTATATATATACATTTATAAATTTTTATATTTATTTATATATTTATATATTATATTTATGTGTGTATTTTTTTGTATATATATTATTGTTTTCTATTTATATTTTATATATTTGTATAGTTCTATATCTATATATAATATATATATATTTATATTTATATATAGTATTATTTTTTCTTTATATTATCTTTATATATATTTTTTATTTATATTATAATTTTTAAATATTATAATCTATTTAATAGTGAGATGAGAATTAGTGGAATAAGAATGAGAGAGAGAGAGATGTGTGGGTTTATGTATTTCATTATGTGTATATATTGGTATATATATGATATATATATAGATATATATATATATCTATTCTTATATATGTATATATGTATATATGTAATATATATGTTATATAGATATATACATATTATATTATATAATATAATATATATATATCTTATATATATTCTATATATATATATATATATATTATTTATGTACATGTTTATATATATCTATATAATATTTATATATATATTATATATATATGATATATATATTACAATTGTATATATATTATTACATATATATATATATATATATATATATATATATTTATATATATATATATATATATAATGTACTAATATATATTTTTATATATATATATATTATATATATATATTTTTATATATAAATTATATATTTATATATATAAAATATATATATATATATATATATATATATATATATAATATATATTTATATATATATATACTTTTATTCATCTCTCTCTTTATCTCTTTCTCTATTATCTATCTTTCTATATTTATATATATATATTATATATATAAATATAGGGATCTATATCTTATATATTTATATTTATATTTATTATATATACTAATATTACCGTATATATGTTACATATACATATTATGTATATATTTTTATATATATTTATCTTATATTTTATATATATATATATATAATTTATATATATTGCACACATGAAAATGCGCCGCGCACACACAACACACAATATATATATGTATGTATATATATATATTGTATATATATATGTATATATATGTATATATATTATATATATATATATATATATATATATATATATATTTAATATATGCATATGTATAAAAAAAAATATATATAATACTTATATATATATTATGTTTATATATATATATATACTTATATATATATCTATATATATATATATATATATATATTATAGTATATTTATATATACTCACACACACACACACACACTACACACACATATATATATATATATTTTTATATAAATATATATATTGTTTGTATACATATGTATATATATAATTCATATATATGTTATTTATGTACATATATACTATTTATATAATTATATATATATATATATTTTATATATATATATATATATATATTATATATATATATATATAATACATCGGAAAGGGCGGAAAGAGAGAGAGAGAGAGAGAGAGAGAGAGAGAAAGAGAAAGGAGAGCGAGAGAGAGAGAGAGAGAGAGAGAGAGAGAGGGAGAGGGAGGACTGGACGAGATAGGAGGCGAGAGAGAATGAGAGAGAGAGAGGCGAGAGAGAGAGAGAGGAAGAGAAAGGAGAGAGAGGTTGAGAGGTTGAGAGGGAGAGAGCGAGGGTGAGTGGGAGAGAGGAGAGAGAAGAAGAGAGAAGAGGGAAAGAGAGAAAGTGAGAGATGATAGATAGATCGATAGATAGAGACCGAGAGAGGAGAGAGAGGAGAGAGAATGGTGTGAGTGAGTAGATGTTGAGAGGTTGAGGTGGGAGAGAGGGAGAGAAGAGTGAGGGACGAGAGGGGAGCGGGGGAGAGGATGAGGAGGGGAGAGAGAAAGAAAGAGAGAAAAAGATGAGAGTAGATTAGAGAGAGAGAGAGGAGGGGAAATAAGGAAAGAAGAAAAAGAAGAAAGAAGAATGGAAGAAGAAACGGAAGGAATGGGGAGGAGAGAGAGAGGAGAAAGGGAGAGAGGGGGAGGGGTTGAGAGGTTGAAAGGTTGAGAGGGAGAGAGGGAGAGAGGGAGAGGAGAAAGAAGAGAAAAGTGAGATTAGGGAAGGAGGAAAGAGAGTGAGAGGAGAGTGAAGACTTAGAAAGAGAGAGAGAGAGAGAGAGAGGAGGAGAGAGAAAGAGAGAGAGAGAGAGATAGAGAATGTGAGAAGAAGAATATGAGAGAGGAGAGAAAGAGTAGAGAGAGGAGAGAGAGATGTGTGAAGAGAGAGAGAGATGAGGATAGGGTGAGAGAGAGAGATGAGGAGATGAGAGAGAGAGAGGAGAGGAGGAAAGACGAGAGAGAAAGAGAGAGTGAGAAGAGAGAGAGTGAGGAGAGAGTGGAGAGAGCAGAGAGAGAGAGAGCCGAGAGAGAAGAGAGAGAGAGTAGAAGAAGCGAAAAAGGGAGAGAGAAATTAGATATGTACATAGGTAATGTTTCTAGTCGCATCATAAAGTGTGGGTACATTACTAATTGCGTTACGCCTTACCTTCTCATAAGGTCACAATGCTCCGCTCATTTTCGACGTAGGTGGTTGTGCAGCATAGCGCGTTGTTACGCTATCTTTAATTCAACGTCTGCTAAAATAATCAGTCGAAGGCCTTGCTTTAAGTCACGTATTTTAAAGCCAATGAGTCACCTTGTTCACTATCAAATCTGTGATCTCACGAACACTACTCACAAATGTATTTCTTAAAAGGCTCTTAAGTTAGTTTAGTCACGTTAGTTGATATACGTACTTTGGTCGATATTAAATCCTTTTAAAGACAATTACAGCTTTCCACTGGTAGTTTACCGTCGTGGCTTTGGATTTTATTTTGATATCATGGATACTCTCACTTTATGAAGTGAGAAGCGGACAGTTCTTTTTTAATCACGGGAACAAGTGCGGGCTAGGGAAAAACTTCACACGGTTTTGGTTTAAAAAATGGTCATCTGTGAATTACTGTCTAGTTCTGCGGCGGCTATGTCATCGAGGAGAAAACTTAAAGAAACCTACCAATATATTTACGTATGTAGTCATTGGCATCATAAGAAAGTGGCGAAATAAGAGCGGATAGACCTTGCTCTTTCTGCCTCCCCGTCATCTTTGGGTCGCTGTTTCAGAACAGCATTGCCCCTCCCCCCCCGCACTCTCTCTCTCTGTAAGTTTTGCTTTCCTCTCTGTTTCTTTTTTCTCTCGTGTCTGTCTGTCCATTCCCGTCTCCCTCCCTCTCCTCTCACTTCTCTCTCTCTCTCTCTCTCTCTTCTCTCTGTTTCTCTCTCTCTCTCTCTCTCTCTCTCTCTCTCTCTCTCTCTCTCTCTCTCCTCCTCTCTCTTTTCTTTCTCTCCCTCCTCTTCTCTTTATCTTTCTCTCACTATTCAGCTCCCCCCACTCACAATCACCCACAAGGCAGCCAGGCACTCACACAACACCACAGACACAACACTAAGCAACGAGCGAGCGAGGGCGGTCATGCTTTATAACAGAGCTCACCACATAGTGCAATATTTAGGCCATAGCGATCTCATAACTGGAGGGAAACGGGGTGAGGAGAGGGCTTTTCAAGCTCGTTCACTGTGATCGAACTGCTTCCCTGTTTTGTTGTTGGTGGTAGATTGTCATTGTTATGAGAGTCGACGATGCAGGTGCAATTTATTTTATTGACTTGGTTTTTTATTTAAATAGTTGTGAAAGGGATTCGTTATGCTTGTTGAGACTTGTAATTGGAGAGAGAAGGCTGGTGAGTGGACAGGGAGGGATGGAGTGAGAGAGAAAAAAAAGTTGAGGAAGAAAGGGAAGAGGATAGATAGATGAGATAGATAGATAGATACTGGATAGAATAGATTGATAGATATATAGAGAGTAGTGTGCCATGTACATTATACTCATGGGAAGAGGACACCGCCTATTGCTAAAAGGGTGGTTGGTGTATTGGCAACACTTTATTAATAAGATATAGTAGCGAACATTGAGATGCGTAACTATTTATAGTGAAAAGAAGGTTGACGTCTGCCAACACGTTTACATATGGATAAATGTACAACATCATTAACAAGAGAAGTAGAAGCCTAACTGGTTAATCATTAAAATGGACATATATCAATTATTTTGGTACATAAATATAGTGCACTCGCTTTATATTGACCACATGAATTCGCTGTGTTCCATATGCTCCAAAAAATAATTTTTTGGCGCAGTCATAGAAACAGGAGTGTTATATGCTTGGTGGTCATAACTATTATAACTTTATTTGAGGGTTAGGATGGAAAAAACAAATATCAGATGTTGATGTCAATGCTACCCTGGACCCTTGCTCGTGGTTAAGTGTGCCTTCTTTTTTTTCTTCCCATCACTCTTTCTTATAGAAAGTCAGTTGATTTATTTAGATTTCCCTTATTACCTTTAAATTTTTTTGATAAAAAACCCTTTTTGGCCCCTTTTTTCTCCCTTCTTTCTTTCACCCTTTTTTTACCCCTTTCTTCAGAACCCCTTTCCCCCCCTTCTTATTCTTTCTTTTCTCTCTTTTCTCTTTTTTCCTCCCCCTCTTTTCCCCTTTCTCCTCTTTTCCCCCCCCCCCCTCCCCTCACCTTTTTTTCTCTCATTTTTTTCCCCCTTTTTCTTAGTTTATCTGTTTCGATTCCTTTTTTTTCCATTGAACATGTTGTAAGGAAAAATTTTTACCCAATTTTTTATTTTACTTGTTAAATTTAAATCTTGTATTTTTTTTAAATTGGAAAACGTTTAATTTTCAGTTTTTATTGCATCTAAAAAAAACGGGGGTTACTAAAAATTTATAAAAAGGCTGCCAAAGCCCCCCAAACGTCCCAGAAAAAGGGGGTGTGTGTGTTGGTTTTTGTGTGTGTGTGGGATGTGGTGTTTGTTTTGTTTTGTTGTGTTGTTGTGTGTGTTTTTGTGTTTTTGTGTGGGTGTGTGTTTGAGTTTATGTTTTAAATTATTTTTTTTAGTAAGTGTTTAAAAAATGTCGCTTTTATCATGAAAAGATTTCAATTTTAATTTTACGTTTTCTTGTCTGTGGTTCAAGGGAGATTTTCGGCGAGAACATCAGGCCCTATTAATAAGGTTTTAAAGGGAAAAAGTTAAAATTAAAAAAACTAAAATTTAAAAAGGGGACCATGATTTTAACCCCCGCGTTAACAAAGTCCCAACTCTTTTTTTCCAAATCGAAACAAAAATATTAATTTAATGAAGTCTTGCTGAAGTGTGTAAGGATGATATTTTTTAAAATTATTTATCTTATGGCAGCCCCTTTTTTACTTTTACTTTCTAGTTTTTAAGGTTTTACCGGTGGTGCCCCCCGGATCGGCAGGAGTTATGCTGAATCGTTTTTACCGGGGAAAGCAGCATTTTTCCAGTGGGTTTTCGCCTTTGCCTTCTAATGTCCCTTGGGGCTTTTTGTCGGTGGTTTAAAAATTTTGGGCCCGGGGAAAGTGGCTTTAAAAATTTTAAAAGTGTGCTTCACCAAGGGCCAATTTCTGTAAAAAGAGAAAAAAAATTTTAAACAAAAAGGGTTTCAATATTTTTTTTTTACATTTTTTTCAGAACCAAAAATAGCATTAAAAAAAGTCAAAGTTTCCTTTTTGTGTCCTTGGGAAAAAATTTCCCTACCGCAGGGTTGAGAGCCCCCCCTTTTTTTCCCTCGATCAGGCACCGGTTGTGCTTGAATTTCATTTATGATAGTGGGTCCTGGCCCTGTCAAACCCCCAGGCCCCCTTTCCCCGGGCTTTAGTCCCTTTTGTTGCCTTCCTTCTGGCTCTGGCGTGCGGAAAAGGGGCCCCTTTGGGACTCTGCATTCTTCGAAAAAATGATTTTCAGTGATGCTCTTCCTTTTTCCCAAGGGTGAAAAGAGATGGCATCAGCGTCCTGGGTTGGGAAAGGTGTTGATCACTTTGCTTTTCACCTTTCCCCATTTTCTTTTCTTTTCTTCTTCTTCTTTTTTTTGTCTTCCACCCCAAAAAAGCGATTTTTTTTTTTCCTTTGGCGTTGTCATCCAAACAAAAACTGGGGTTTAGCCAAATATGAGCCAATTTTTAATTCCCCCCCAAGTGTTGGGGTTTTCTTAAGGGTAAATATTTCCCCGTTTTTTTGTCAAACTCGGGGTTTTTAAATTTTAAAATTTCACTTGGGAAAAAATTTATTCTAACTAAGCTTAATCAAAAAGGTTTTCATTTTTGTTAAAATTTCATAATTTTTGGCAGTTTTACCCCTTTTCATTCTTTCCCCCAAAGAGTTTCTTTTTTTTTTCTTCACCCCTTTCTTAGGGGGCGTCCCTTCTTCCGTTCGGTTTTTAAAAGCTCTTCCCAAGGGTTGGGCCCAAATGGAGTCTTTATTTTTATTTTATTTATATAGATAATATTATATATTTTTAACAAAATTTTTAAATTAATATATATATTTTATATATATATATTTTTTATTTTAAAAAAAAATTTTATTTTAAAATTTTTAATTTATTTATAATATATTTTACAATATTTAAAATATTTTTATTTATTATATATATATATATTTATTTTTTAAAAAAAAAAAAAAAATTATATTATATATATATATATTTTAATTTTTATAATATGTATGTAATAATAGGGTTTATATATTATTATATTTAATATTTTAATTTTAAATATAATTAACTTTATTATAAAATTATTATATTATAAAATAAAATAAAATTATATATATATATTTTTATAAAAATTTTTAATTTATTTTATAATTTTATTTTAATTGTTTTACTTATATAAAATTTTTAAATAATTATAAAAATATATATATTTTATATATAATATATTATGTATATATTAATCCCAACTCTATTCATATATATAGATATGTATATTTATATGTATTAATATATATATATATATATATTTATATATTTATATATATATATATATGCATATATATATATATATATTAATATATATATATATTAATATATATATTTATAATAATGTATATTTGTATATATTATTTATAATATATATATTTATTGATTTATATTATATATATTGTATATTTTATATAATATATAAATATAAATATAAATATATATATTATATATATATATATAATTATATTTTTTATTTATATATATTTATATATATATATTTATATTAAATTTTGGATATACATAGAGAAAGGTGAAGAGAATAGAGAGAGAGAGAGTGGAGAAGAGGAGAGAATGAGATAGAGAGAGAGAGAGAGAGAGAGAAGAGAGGAGAGAGATGATGGAGAGAGAGAGAAGAGAGCAGAGAGAGAAGAGAGAGGATGTAGAGAGGAGTGTGAGAGAAGCGAGTCGAGAGAGAGAGGAGGTGAAAGGAGGAGGAGGTTGAGAGGTTGAGAGGGAGAGAGGGAGAGAGGGTGAGAGGGAGAGAGAAAGATTAAGAGGAGAAAGAGAAAAGAGAGTGAAGTTGATAGATGATTGATAGAGAGAGAGATGAGAGAGAGGAGAGTGATAGTGAGAGAGGGTTGAGTGGTTGAGAGGGATGTAGAGAGGGAGAGAGGGAGAGAGGGAGAGAGAAAGAAAGAGAGAAAGAGAGAGATAGATAGAGAGAGAGAGAGAGAAAGAAACGGAGAATGGGAGAGAGGGAGAAAGGGAGAGAGGTTGAGCGTTTGAGAGGTTGAAAGGTTGAGAGGGAGAGAGGGAGAGAGGGAGAGGAGGAAAGAAAGAGAGAAAATAGAGAAAGAGTTAGAGTAAGAGTGGTGAAGGAGTGAGAGAGATGAGTGAGAGTGTGACTGAGGTGAGAGAGAGAAAAAAGAGAGAGAGTGAGAGATTTGAGTATGAGAGAGAATGAATTAGAGAGAGAGAAAATGAGAGAGAGTTGATTGAGAGAAGGAGAGTGAGGGTGAAGGAGAGTGGTGTGGAGATGAGAGAGAGAGAAGGAGAGAGAGAGATGGAGAGAGAGAGAGTGAGGAGAGATGAAAGAGGAGAGGAGAAAGTGAGAGAGGAGAGAGAGTGAGAGAGGCTGAGAGGAGATGAGAGAGATGGAGTGTGACCAGAGAGAGAAAGAGAGAGAGAGAAGAAGATGAGAAAAAAAAGGGAGAGAAGTAATAGATAATGCTACATATGTAATGCTTCAATGTCAAGTGTGGGTCCATTAATAATGCAGACGCCATACTTCTCCCTCAAGGTCACCAAAGCCTCCGCTCATTCGACGTTAGGTGGCTTGTCAGCATAGCTCGTTGTTACCACCGCCTTATCATTTATCAAACGTCTGCTAATATAATCAGTCGAAGGCCATGCTTTCTTTAAGTCACGTAAATTTAAGAATGAGTCTCCTTGAAACTATTATTATCTGTTGAGCTCACGTACACTACGCACAAATGTATTTCTAAAAAGGGCCCCTCTTCCCTGCCCCGTCCTTTAGTATAGTTTAGTCTCTGGTTGATAGACGTTACTGTTTGGGCGTTTAAATTCCCTTTTAAAAATTACAGATTTCCTCGGTAGTTTACCGTCGTTCGTGGCTTTTGATATTATTTTGATATCAGTGGGGATATCACTTCCTTTTGAAGTGAAGAAGCGGACAGTTCTTTTTTTAATTCTCGGGCACAAGTGCGGGCGAGGGGAAAATTCTTCACACGGATTTTGGGTTTTAAAAAAAATGAGTCATCTTGGGTTTACTGAATTGTTCTGCGGACCCGGCTGGCGGCATCTATGTCCCATCGAGGGAGGAAATTCTTAAGACCCCGCCCCCGGCCCCTCTCTTTTCTCTGTTAGTTTTTCTTTCCTCTTCTGTTTCTTTTCTCCTTCTGTCGGTCCATTTCCCTCCCCTCCCTCCCTCTCCCTTCCCTCTCCCTCTCTTCTTTTCTCTCTCTTTTTTTCCCCTCTTTTTTCTCTCTCTCTCTCTCTCCTCTCTCTCTCTCTCTTTTCTCTTCTCCCTCCCCCCTCTCTCTTTCTTCCCTTTCCCTCCCTCCTCTTTCTTTTCCCCTCTACTATCTCAGTTTCCCCCACTCCAAAATACCCACAAGCCCACCCACTCACACCCCCACACACATACACACACATTTAAGCACGAGCGAGCCGAGGGCGTCATGCTTTATCCAGCACCCAACACAAGTGCCATTTTGGGCCCATAGCGATCCTCAAAACCTGGGAGGAAACGGGGTTGGGAGAGGGCTTCTTCACAGCTCTTTACTGTGTTCCCAAAAGCTTCCCCGTTTGTTGGTGGAGTTAGTTGTCTTTGTTATGAGAGTCCCCGGGGCTTTTCTGGTGCAATTAATTTATTGACTTTGGTTTTTAAAAGGTTTTTAAAAAATTTTGTTATGTTGTTGAGGATGTTATTTTTGGGAGAAAGGAGGGTGGGGGTGGACGGGAGGGATGGAGAGAGAGGAAAAAAAAAAAGTGGAAAGGAAAAAAGGGAAAAAGATAGTGATAGTAGATAGAAGGGTAGATAGATAGATGGGTAGTTTTTAGGAGTAGTGTGCACTGTACTATTTATGGGAAAATGACCCGCCCATTCTAAGGGTGGTTGTTTGGGATTTGGCAACACATTAATAAGTTTGTAGCGAAATCTAATATTTTTTTTGTGAAAAGGGGTTGACGTCCGGGAAAAGTTTCCATATGGTAAAATACAAAATCTTAACAAAGAAATTAGAAGCCTAACTTGGGATCTAAAGGACATATTCAAAATTTTTTTTGGTACAAAAAATACTAGAGACACTCGCTTTTATGACCACAAGAATTTCGCTGTGTCCATATGCTCCAAATGGATTCATAGAAAGGAGGGTATAGATGGTGGTATAATTTATAAATTTTTTGGGGTCTAGGAAAGAAAACAAATAACAGATGTTGTGTCAATGCTACCCTGACCCCCTTTTCGGGGGTTTTGGTGCTTTTGTTTTTTTTTTTACTTCCCATCACTCTTCTTTTCAGAAGTCAGGTGATATTTTTCAAAGGTTACCTTATTCTATTAAATCTTTAGATAACGAATATTTTTCCCTTTCTTCCTTTTTTCTTTCACTCTTGTTTTTCTCTTTTTGAGACCTCTTTCCCCCCTTCTTATTAAATTTCTCTCCTCTTTCTCTCCTCTCTCGCCTTTCTCGCTCTCTCTCGCTCTCTCTCTCTCTCTCTCTCCACTTTTTCCTCCACTTTTCAAAATATTCTAGTTATCTGTTTCGATTTTCCTTTTTTTATTCATATGAACATAGTTGTAACGAACACTAAAAATTTTTTCCATTTTTTTTCATTGTTTTAAGTCTTTTATTTTTTTCCAAAAAAAAGGAAAACTGTTACGGTGTCAGTTTTTATCGCATCTTTAAATTTAAGATCTTACTTATTATTTACAAGCAAAGGAGCCAAAGCCGCCAAACGTCACCAGAAAGTGGACGTTTTGTGTGTATGCGTGTGTGTGTGGGGGTTTTTGTGTGTGTGTGTGTATGTGTGTGTGTTGGGTGTGTGTTGTGTTGTTTTTTTCTTTGGGGGTGGGTGTGTGTATGTGTTTATGTCTAAATTATTTTTTTTAGTAGTGTTCTCAAAAAAAGTCGCTTTATCTGAAATGATTTATATTTTTTAAATTTTTACGGTATTGTCTGTGGACAAGCGGAGGTTTCGGGGGGGAGAGCTTTAGGCATATTTAAAAAGGTTTAAGTGGAAACGAATAGAATTTAAATAAACTAATTAAAGTGCACCATGATTTAACGCCCGTTAACAAAGTACGACTCTTCGCGCAAATCGGAAAAAAAAATTATATGACATGCATGTCTTGCAAAGGTGTGTAGGATGCAATATTTAAACTTATCATTTTGTGGACCGCTTTTTACTTTGACTAATAGTTAAGATCTTAAGGGGGTTTCCCCCCCGGGATCGGCGGAGTTATGCTGAATCGTTCTACCCCGATGCAGATTTAGTCCAGTGGTTTCAGCCTATGCTTCTAATGTCCTTGGGGCTTTTTAGTCGGTGGTAACCCTGCGTCCAGATGGGGCTTAAAAAATTACACAGGGGGCTTCACCAGGCCAAATATGTAAACAGAGAACCTTTTAGCAAAGGTTATCAATATTTTTTTTTTAAATTTTTTCAAAACCCCAACCATGCATTTAAAAAAAGTCAAAGTTTTTCTTTCTGTGCCCTTGAAAACTGCTACCCCCAGGATGAGAGCCCCCTTGCTTACTCGTTGCACCAGGACGATTTGTGTTGATTCTCTTCATGTTTAGTGGATCAGGGCCAGCCCCCCCCACAGGCCCCCCTTCGGTCTTCTAGTCAAAATATTTGCTTCCTTCTGGCTCTGGCGTGCTGGAATTCGGAGCCTCTGGCACTTGCATTCTTCGAACAAATGATTTTCGTGATGCTTTTCCCTTTTTTAAAAAAAAGGGTGAATTGAGAGGCACGCGCCCTGGTTTGGGCATGGATGTTGACCCTTTTTTGCTTTTCACTTCACTCTTTTCATTTTTCTCTCTCTCTCTCTCTCTCTATTTGTCTCTCTCACAAACACAAGCGTTTTTTTTTTTTCCATGGACGTTGTCATCCAAAAAAAAAATCGTGTTGACGCCAAATATGAGCCATTGCTCAATCCCCCCAAAGTAGTTGTGTTTTAATTAAGATTTAATTTGTTTCCTTTTTCTTTTGTCAACTCGGAGTTTTATTTTTAAAGTTTCCGCTGGGAAAAGTTGTTCTTACATAAAACTTTATATCAAGGGTTTTCTTTTTGGTAAAATTTCATTTTTCTTGTTCGCCCTTTCCCTTTTTTCCTCTTGCCCTAAAGGTTTCTTTTACTTCTTTCTTTGCCTTACTTTGGGGGGCCCTCCTCTTCTCGTTCGGTTAAATAGTCTTTCCAAGTCTGCCCGGTGGAGTCTTCCGAGGGGAGGGCGCGATCAGACGCAGGGACATTGCCAGCCCCCCATGAAGTTTGTTTTTTTTTGTATGTGGTGTGTGGGGGTGTGTGGTTGGTGTGTTGTGTGTTTGAGGAGTCGTGTGTGTGTGGTGTGTGTGGTTTTTGTGGTGTGGGAAAGGTGTGTTGGGGTGTCTGGTTTTGTGTGGTGTTTGGTGTGTGGGTGTGTTTTTGTGTGTGTGTGTGTGTTTTGTTCTAAACTTTGTCTCTTTTATCTTCCCATCTCTCACAATACTTCTTTTCTCTTCTACTCTAAAAAATTACTCTAATAAATCTATATGTGTGTGGAGTTGTGTTTGGGGTTTTTGTTTGGGTGGGGGGGGTGGTGGTGGTGTGTTAATGGAGGTGTGTTGGTTTTGTGTGTGTTGTTAGTTGTGTTAGTTTGTTTTTTATCCTAAATAACTCCTCTACATCATCCTCCTCTTAATCTGGTGTGGGTAAAAATTTTATTTATATATATATTAATATATATTTTTATATATATTTATATTATATGTGTTTTATATATGTAATTTTTATTTATATTAATATATATATATAAATGTATTTATTATACTTATATTATATTATATATTTATATTTATTATATATTATATATATTATATATATAGTAAAATATATATATATTATTATATTTATATAAAATTTATAAAAAGGGGAGGAGAAAAAAAAGAAAAAGAAAGGAGAGAGAGGAGTGTGTGTTATGGGATATTCATTATGTGTATATTTTGTTTATATTTATATTATATATATATATAAATATATATTATATATATCTTATTTATTATTTATGTTATATATTGTATTATATATATAATGTATATTTCATATTTATTATATATTATCTATATTTATTATTATATGTTATTTATATTTATTATTATATATCATTTATATATATATATATATATATTTTATAGATATTATAATTATATTTTAGAGAGAAAGAGAAAAAGAAAGATGAGAGAGAGATGTAGTATATATGTTGAATATCTTATATATATGTTTATATATTTATAAATATGTATATTTTTTTAAATGTATATATGTTATATTTATTATGTATATATATATATATATATAAGTATATATATAATGTATGTATTATATATTCATTTATATAAATAATATATATATAAATATATATATATTAAATATATCTAATTATATATACATATATATATATATACACATCCTCCTTTACACAATCTTCTCTCTCTCTCTCTTCTCTCTCTACTCTATCTATTCTATATATATATATTTTATATATATCTATATAAATTTTATATATATATTTTTATATCTATATATGTATCTATATTTATATATATAGTTTTTAATGGTAGATATATTAGTATAAAATATAGATATATGCATATGTATTTATATATTTAAAATATACATATATATACATATTTACATTATTTAGATTTATTTTTATATATAAAAATATATAAAAATATATTATAAAATATATATAAAACTATAATTTTTTCTATTTTTTATATATATGCAACATGAAAATGCGCCATAGACAATCTAATCAGCAACACACATACCACACAATCATATATAACTATATATGTATACTTTATATTTTATATATTTATGTATTGGCTTATGTTTAGTATGAATATATATATATATATATATATATAAATATATAATATATACTTTAACTTATATATATAATATTTATATATATGTTATATATATATATTTATATATATATATATATATATATATATTGATAAATATATACTATATATATATATCGCACTCACACACACACACACCACACACACACACACACAAGACAAAACACAAACCGTAATATTTTAAATTAGTATATATATATCTTATACAATTATATATTTATATACTGTATATTTTTGGTATATTTACATATATATATATAAGTTCACATCATATAGTGTATATATATGTACTGATATATACATAATATATACATATTTATTATATATATATATATGTATAGTATATATGGAGTACGTCAGAGGGCTATATATGGGGGTGATAGATTTATATATACTAGGAGTGTAGGTATTTAAAATATATATACAGTATGTATAATATCGTCATATACGAGTATAAATTATTATATATATATATATATATATATAATATTATATATATATATAAAATATACAATATCACATCATATATAATTATATATAATTATATATATATATATTCATAAACACCCACATACATTTGAATGCATACATATATTTTCACACATGGAGACATGCATATTCATCTGGCTTGGCTTCCACCTGTATCATACTCTCTCCCTCTCTCCAGCTCCTCTTCCCTTCCCTGTCTCACTCTGACTTCGTTCTCCACTGATCGCTTGGTTACATGTTCATCATAGTTAGTCTGGATTTACTGCATCAATTCTTTGGATGACGATGCAAACCGAAATTACTTCATGTCATGTGGCATTGTGGGAAATCAAACCTAGTAGTAGTAATTGTAGTATCAATGATGATGGGTGATTGTTACCATTACTATCTTGTTATTGTTACTACAACGATTACTATTACAGCTATCAAATTCTTATTATCGTTATTTGTATTATTTATTATCATTATTATTATAATTATGATAACAATACTACTAGAACTGTTACAGTTAATCATCACATTCTTCCTATCGTCATTTGCATTATAATTATTATCATTATTATCATAATTATGATACGAATAGGAGTTGTCAGTAGCAGTACAACTATTATGGATATTACTTTCATTACTTCTAGTATCATAAAATAACAATGGAAATGATATTTATCATTATCATTATGATAGTTATTGAGATGGCCACTGCTGCTAGAACCACTACTATTACTTGTATGAAGCATACACCGCGCCACATAATTGCTTATACTGTGATTTCTTCCATCAAAGTAATGGTTTCAGTTAGATATTTATTAGGAACGGGTTGTTCCGCATTCACAAGATGCTGTTCTCATGCTCTGGCACCTGAAAATAAACTGAATTTCATTTGATGGTTTCAACTGCCTGTTTACCAATGATAATTATTAACTGGTAATTGATAACTCTCATGAAACAGACAGTTAGTGATTTCTCTGAGAAGGTCGTGATTTCTGCTTGTCTACTTGACATGAAACATGCTACTTCGTGTGCTTCCTCATGACTCATCTCCCCCTCACCCAATGTTGTATGTTGCCTGCAGCAGCAATTCACCTTCCCCTTCACCTGTCCCTCGCTACTATACTCACCTCTCCACGCTAGGTGTCTCACCAACAACAACCTCAGCCTCAGCAACAAGAAAGACCTGGCTTTGGCTTCAAGAGGTTCTTCAATGAGGTCAAAGAGGACATCAAAAACTTTGTAACTGGGTCAGGGAATAATATCGGGTAACCTGCTGTACTGGCGCCTGGGTGAGTGGGCGGCCCTCTCACTTGGCAGATGATGGTCATTCTCAGCGTATGGTTACTGAATGAGCGATCTAAGCGTTACAGATACATGTTCATTAAAGGACTTGTCTGTCAATAAGGAGGTACTGTATAGGCCATCCAAATTAATGCAACTAAACAGTACTGAAAACAATCATCAAAACAAAATGAAAAAAAAATGCAAATACTTGTGCATCTGTAACCCTTTGAACAATGAGATGAAATTATTTTTTTTACTACTTATATGTGGTATTTTCTAGCACTCGATGCTCTCCCAAACTGTTTTGATGCGTTCCCACTCGATTACATGTTCATCAATCACCGGTGTGTTCCTTAGTGTTCATCGTTGTGAGTCGTCACTGCCGCACTATGTCCATGGAGTGTTGCACTGAAATTTGCACGGAGATCTTTTATCTTATTATGCGAATGTAAATTGTTGTGTGTAAATGTTCATCTCACAGTTGTTTGAAGCGCTTTTGCATACACGTTAAAAGACAGAAATGTGTCATCCTAAGCATATACCAAGCGAATCACACTTTGCATATTGGTGACAAACGTAAAAGTGAAACTAGCCAATTAGATAAATTTTCGGCCCTGGATCCGTGTTCATTCGTCCTTTATTTTGGCGAATTACTGCGGATGACTAGCATTCTGCTGCAATACGTTACGTTCCGTATTTAAAACCCATTGCGTGAAGATTATTTGATTTGTTTCATTCCTTCTTTCATTTTATGCAGGTTTACTAATTGCCTGCTTTATATTATTTTAGTTACAATATATACTTAGAAAATCATTAAGTATATTTGATTTAATTGTAGCTACTGTTGCCTGCAGAGTATTATTACGATTTTTTCTATATTTTCCTTGCTCTTTTTTCTAGGCGTCCATGTTTGCTGTCTAAACAAGGACTCTTGATACTAATATTTTTTAAAGTCATTGCACGTCTAAATATTTAGTTTATTAACTGTAATTCCTTTGGTGTAGAATACGGTTGCAATTTCTCAATTATATGCAAGTTGTCCAGATTCCAGAAATTAGTCTTTACGTGTCATGTGTATTTTTGATATATATCACTTTTATGTACATGGTTATACATGTCATTTTAATTTGTTTCCAATATTCATGGCATCAAAGGTTTTTTAATATCTGGAATTTGGTTTTATATCTTAATTTTTCAATATCCTCCTTAACCATCACTACTATCAGTGGGCCCACTGGTGGTGTCCAAAGCCAAACTAATACGCTAAATTTTCTCCCGGCCGCCCTTGCTGATGTTCATCGCACTTCACCCAGCAGTCCAGATTAGTAGTCGAAGCGGACACGGAACCACCTTTATCACCGGACAGACAAGCAGAACAAGACAGCGAATCATTACAAACTTCCTTTACGCATGAGACACAGGACCAAGAATCTGACAAGCAGACGGAAGAGAACCATGAGTATTCCACTGTGCTTGATACGCAGACAGAGCAGAACCAGGAACGACCTCGAACTTCTGACAATGAGTACTTAGCTGTTAAACAGGAGGGGCAGGACCTAGAACTACTACAATCTTCTGTTACGTATGAGAATCAAAATCAGGACCAAGAACCTATATATGACAATCCAGCAGAACTGGATTACGAACCACAAGAAAATTCTGGTTCATTTGAGAATCAAGACCGGGAATATTCACATGGATCTGTCAAACAAGTAGAACAGGACCAAGATTCCTTAGAAACCTCTCAGACACTTGAAAAAGAAGATTCACCTGTGCCTGAAGAACAAGCAGAGCAGAATCATGATCCAATCCAGATTCCTGATGCGCATGAAAAACATCTTCTGCATGACTATTACGACGAAGATCGAAAACCACTTTATCAATTTTATACACCAGTAAATAATGCCACTAGTCTGATAGATAAAGCAAGATATGTACTTGACACTGGGGCCAAAAATGTCAAAGATGATAAAGTCAAGGCTTACAATGCAGACGTTAAGAATAACGACACTGAAGTCAAAGCCAATGAAACTAAAACTATTGCTGATGATACTGGAGAATTTGCTGATATAGTCAGAACCGATGCCGAGGAAACCAAGTCCGTAAATGATGCTACTGAAACTCAGGCTGAAATTAGGACCGGCGGTGCTGAAGTCACTGACGAGGCTGAATTAAATGCTGATATTTCCGAAGTCAAAAGTGATAATACTGACGTGAAGATTGATCATCCTGAACCTAAAGCTGATGATACCGAACTGAGGAATGACGAATCTGAAAGTCTGAAGTCTGATATTACTGAAGCAAACGAAACTGTTAAAATTTATGTTTCTGAGGTCAAGCCTGATGATTCTGAAACTGACAACAGTGGAGTCGACAGTGCAGAGATTAATAATGATACTAATGACAATTCTGAATTCAAAACGAATGTTACTGATATCAGAATAAAAGAAAACGCAGTCCAAGGCGATACTGATCGAAAACCACTGTATCAGTTTTATACACCAGTAAATAATGCCACCATCATGATAAATGAAGTCAAGGCCGATGATGCTGATGACAAGAAAGATGACACTGAAACTGAAGTTGATACTAAAGTGAATGCCAACAAATTAGAAGTCGGGGAAGATGATACTGAAGTCATGACTGATGAAACTGATGTCATGACTGATAACACGGAAAACAAGGCTGATATTACTGAATCCAATGATAATGATAATGTCAAGATTGCTGAAAGTGAAGTCAAAATTGATAGTGCTGAAGTCAGTGTTGATAATACAGATGACAGATTGAAGTATATCGACAACGACACTGATGTAACTGAAACCAAAGCTGATGAAAGTGAAATAAAAGATAAAGAGGTTGGAACTGAAGCTGAAAGTAAAGTTAATGACTCTGAAGCAAACACTGATGATACTGAAACCAAATCTGATAATACCGAATCCAAGGTAAGTGATACTGAAGTGAAGACTGGTGATACCGAAGTCAAGGTTGATGATACCGAAGCATTGGCTGATCATACTGAAACTAAAGCTGATGATACTGAAGCCAAGACTGATGATAATGAAATTAAGGCTGATGAAATTGAGGATAAGACCGATAATACTGAAGCTAAGAAAGAGATTACTGAAGAAACGACAGATATTACTAAAACTAATGCTGATCATACTGAGACGAAGGCCGATGATACTGAAGCCAAGACTGATGAAATTGAAGCCAAGATCGATAATACTGAAACCCAGGCCGATGATACTGAAGCCAATGCTGATGATACTGAAGCCAAGAATGATAATACAGAAGCTAAGGCTGGTGATGCTGAAGCTAAGGCCGAGGATATTGAGGCCAAGATTGTTGATGGTGAAGCCAAGACCGTTGATACTGAAGCCATGGATGATGATGTTGAGGCGAAGACCAATGATACTGAAGGCAAAGCCGATGATACTGAAGCCAAGGTCGATGATACTGAAGCCAAGACCGATGATACTGAAGCCAAGGTCGATGATACTGAAGCCAAGGTCGATGATACTGAAGCCAAGGCCGATGATACTGAAGCCAAGGTCGATGATACTGAAGCCAAGGTCGATGATACTGAAGCCAAGGCAGATGATACTGAAGCCAAGGCAGATGATGTTGAAGCCAAGACCAATGATACTGAAGTCAAGGCAGATGATACTGAAGCCAAGGCAGATGATGTTGAAGCCAAGACCAATGATACTGAAGTCAAGGCAGATGATGCTGAAGTCAAGACCGATGATACTGAAGCCAAGACCGATGATACTGAAGCCAAGGCAGATGATACTGAAGCCAAGGCAGATGATGTTGAAGCCAAGACCAATGATACTGAAGCCAAGGCCGATGATGCTGAAGCCAAGGTAGATGATACTGAAGCCAAGGTCGATGATACTGAAGCCAAGACCGATGATACTGAAGCCAAGGCCGATGATACTGAAGCCAAGGTAGATGATACTGAAGCCAAGGTCGATGATACTGAAACCAAGGTAGATGGTACTGAAGCCAAGGCAGATGATGTTGAAGCCAAGACCAATGATACTGAAGCCAAGGCTGATGATACTGAAGTCAAGGCTGATGATACTGAAGCCAAGGTCGATGATACTGAAGCCAAGGCAGATGATGCTGAAGCCAAGATAGATGCTGAAGCCAAGACCGTTGATACTGAAGCCAAGACCGATGATACTGAAGCCAAGGCCGATGATGCTGAAGTCAAGATCGATGATACTGAAGCCAAGACCAATGATACTGAAGCCAAGACCAATGATACTGAAGCCAAGGCAGATGATACTGAAGCCAAGGCCGATGATACTGAAGCCAAGGCAGATGATGTTGAAGCCAAGGCAGATGATGTTGAAGCCAAGACCAATGATACTGAAGCCAAGGCAGATGATACTGAAGCCAAGACCGATGATACTGAAGCCAAGACCGATGATACTGAAGCCAAGGCAGATGATACTGAAGCCAAGGTCGATGATACTGAAGCCAAGGCAGATGATGCTGAAGCCAAGATAGATGCTGAAGCCAAGACCGTTGATACTGAAGCCAAGGCAGATGATACTGAAGCCAAGACCGATGATACTGAAGCCAAGACCGATGATACTGAAGCCAAGACCGATGATACTGAAGCCAAGGCCGATGATACTGAAGCCAAGGCCGATGATACTGAAGCCAAAATCGATAATGCGGAAGCCAAGACTAATGATGCTGAAGCCAAGACCGATGATACTGAAGCTAAGACCGATGTTGCTGAAGCCAAGGCTGATTATACTGAAACCAAGGCTGGTGATGCTGAAGCCAAGACCGATGATAATAAAGACGAGACTGTTAATACTGAAGCCAAGGTTGATGATGCTGAAGCCAGCACTGTTGCTGAAGTCAAGGTCGATGATACTGAAGCCAAGACCGAGAGTAAAGAGGCCAAGACTAAAGCCGAGTCTGATAATACTGAAGTAAAAGCAGATGTCACTGAAGCCAACGATGGTGATGCCGAAACTAAGAGTGATGGTGCTGAAGTCAAGGCTAATGATACTGAAGCCCTGGCCAATGATATTGAAGCCAAGATCGATAATACTGAAGTCAAGGAAGATATTACTGAAGCCAAGGCTGGTGATGCTGAAACCATGAGTGATGGTGCTGAAATCAAGGTTGATGATACTGAAACCATGGCTAATGACACTGAAGCCAAGACCGATAATACCGAAGTCAAGGCTGATAATGCTGAAGCCAAGACTGAGTACCCCGAAGTCAAAGCTGATGGTACTGAGGCAAACCTTGATGACACTAATACCAAATCTGATAATGGTGAAGCCAAAACAGATGTTGCTGAACCCAAAGCCAAGATCGGTGATACTGAAGCTAAGACTAATGATCAGGACACTGAAGTCAAATCAGATGATAATGAAGTCAAGACTGAAGTCAAAACGGGTTCTGGGGATAATTACAGTGAAACCCTAGATCCTGAAGTAAAGGATAGTGCTGAAGCCAAGACAGAAGAAACTGAAGCCAAGACTGATGTTACTGAAGCCAAGATCGGGGAAACCGAAATCAAGACTGATGATACTGAAGCCAAGGCCGAAGATACTGAAGCCAAGGTTGATGGCACTGAGGTTAAGGCAGAAGGTACTGAAGCCAAGCCGGATAATACTGAAGCCAAGGCAAGTGATACTGAAGCTAAGGCTGATAATGCTGAAGCTAAGGCTGATGACTCTGAAACTAAACTTGATGATAGTGAAGCCAAGACTGGTGATCCTGAAGCCAATGGTGGTGATACTGAAGTCAATGTTAGTGATACTAAAGACAAAAAAGATGATACTGAAGCCAAGGCTGGTGATACTGAAGCCAACGCTGGTGATACTGAAGCTAAGATTAGTGATAACGAAGCCAAGGCTAGTGATATTGAAGACAAAAATGATAATACTGAAGACAAGGTTGGCGATACTGAAGCCAAGACTGGTGATACTGAAGCCAAGGTTGGGGATACTGAAGCCAAGGCTGGTGACACTGAAGCCAAGGCTGGTGATACTGAAGCCAAGGCTGGTGATGCTGAAGCCAAGATTGGTGATACTGAAGCCAATGCTGGTGATACTGAAGCCAAGGCTGGTGATGCTGAAGCCAAGATTGGTGATACTGAAGCCAAGGCTGGTGATACTGAAGCCAAGGCTGGTGATACTGAAGCCAAGGTTGGTGATACTGAAGCCAAGGTTAGTGATACTGAAGCCAAGGCTGGTGATACTGAAGCCAAGGCTGGTGATACTGAAGCCAAGGTTGGTGATACTGAAGCCAAGGTTAGTGATACTGAAGCCAAGGCTGGTGTTACTGAAACTATGGGTGATAATGCTATCAAGATTGGTGATATCGAAGTCAAATCTTATGATAACAAAGCAAATGTTGATTACACTGATGATACTGTAGCTAAGATCATTGATGCTGAGGTAGAAACCACATTTACTGATACTGGAGCTAAATCTGATGACACTGAAGCCAAGACCATTGACACTGAATCCAAGACCGATGATACTGAAGCCAAGACTAATAATACTGAAGCCAAGAATGATGATACTGAAGCGAAAATTGGCGATAATGAATCCATAGCAAGCAATAAAACTGATGATACTGAAGGTAAGATTAGTGATGCTGGAAACAAGGTTGTTGATATGGAAGCCACAATCACAGATACTGGAGCTAAATCTGATGGTACAATAAGCAAGGCCGATGATGCAGAAGCCAAGACCGATGATACTGAAGCCAAAACTACGGATACAGAAACTAAAATCAGTGATACTGAAGCGAAGGTTGACGATAGTGACCCTATAGCAGGTAACATTACTGAAACCATGGTTGGTATTACTGAAGCCAAAACTGATAATGCTGACAAGACCGATAATCTTGAATTCAAGGTTAATGATATTAAACCCAATGCTGATGTTTTTATTGCTGAATACGAAGACCAACCTGAATTCATGTCATATGAAGGTAAGATAGAAGGTGACGGTGGCATAGCTGATGCTGTTAAAATAAATGAACCTGACAATAAAACAGAAGTAGAAATTGGCAAAGTTGTTTCTGAAGCTGATTTTGAGGTAGAGGCTGAGTGTGGTGCTAATGAAAGTAGAATAGATGGTTTTGAAACCAAGGCTAGCAGCGAGGAAAAGAAAGTTGAAGGTGAAACCAAGGTAAGTGATGTTAAAACAGGAAGTACAAACGACGATGACACAACAGAGACACAGAACACAATCAGTGAAGGTTATATAGAGGAGAATAAATCTATATCTGACGTAGACGATGCTGGCAAATCGGATGAAGCTGTAAAAATCACCAAAACCAACTCGGAAGACTCGCAGATAATTGCATCATATCCTGAGGACCCTATTATCTATGGTGAAGAAACAAATTTAAGAATGAAAGAAAGTGAATTACCTAATATTCCTAACAAACCAGTGATGGTAAAGTTCCATCAAATGCCAAATAATGATGTAAATCTAGAGAATAATAGCAGTACAGCTGAGAGCGATTTTCAGATACCTCGACCACCGACTCCATATCATGCTGATGTGGCGAATGAACTGCCCAGTGGTAATTCTGACAATAAACTGAATGAAGCAGTCTCCAAAGATGAAGGGCATAAGTCATTGGAAAGTTACCAGACAAAAGAATCAAAAGATGTGGATACAAACAGCAAAGATGTAATTAATGAAAACAAAGAAGACAAAATCACCATTCGAGTAAGTGCCGATCATAAGGACGATGAACCAAATTTCAGTCAGACAGAACAGAATGACATAGATAAATCAGATGGTAAGTTCTCACGTTCTACCAGCTCATGTTCGTGCTCAAAAATGTCTGAGCATGAGGACAAAGAGACTCAGTATGAGGAAAACAATAGTGCATCAGACAATCTCAACAAAGTATTGTCCCATGAAGAGCCTGCAGATTCTCAAAGTATGTTGAATGATAAAGACCAGCGCCTGAATGAAAATACCCGAACTACACTTCAGAGTAAGAAAAAAAAGAGGAAATCTAGAGTCATTGCATCATCTGATGGAGAGCAAAATGACACTCATACCCTCAACAAACTCATGACTAAGGCCAATGAAGACTCTAGTCATACTGTCCTTATAGAGGGGATGTAAGAGGAGGACCCTGGCTACTGCTCTTCCTTTCGAGCTTCTTAGGAGGTGAAATATTGTCATGAGCACTGCTCACATGCATGGTGAGCCACTCAGAATGTGGTAGCAAGTAAACACCTGAATCAAAATTGTCCAGTTCATATAAATAATAAAGTGTGCACTTTGCTGACAAGAAAATTAATCATAAACCATATATTGACACCAGACCACAGAAGGGAAAGAATTATCCTTGTGCCATGATCACAGACAAATTGGATGATAGCAAAAGGCATAAATCACATTAATCATCAAAATTCTGAGCACAAAACTGCGTTGCACTAAGAACTACCTAGTAATGGCCACCACCAGTGACATCCCTACCCTACACTGTAGCATGTGCACCACCCTTTTTCTTTTATTTATTATTTATTTATTTCAACTGAATGATATTCCAGGAGAGCATCATGTCTAGGGACATGTGAAGTATGTAGTCAGTTTCACTATTTGTATATACTGCAAAAGCCTTTCTGTCCTGCAGCCTCACTTGTTTGCTTTTACAGCACACGCTTTGCCTTATCGATGTTATAATATAGCCAAAATTTTTTGCTGTCTTTTAAAAATATGTAAACTGATCATAATTACTCCAAAGAAAAAACAAAATAAAACAAAGATTTGCTCAGTTTTTGTTTCTCAAAGTAAATTCAGATTCAAATAAAAATTGTGAACTTTATCTGTTGGATCAAAATAAACATCTAGAAACAAATATAACTGATTCCTTATGTCATTTTCTAATGATGTCTGCTAACATTTTCCAGGTAGCCACCAAAAGTGGAGAGGAGGAGATTATTCCTGCACCTACCAACACCCAGCCAGATTTTTATGGTTACAAGAGCAAGCAAAGTCAAAAAACTATGGATTCTTCTTGTAATGGATATGGTGATGATTCAGAGAAATTTGTAAAAGATTATGATACCGATTACAGTGATCCCCAACTTGAGCAAGCTGCTACAAAAATCCAAGCTTCTTTTCGAGGTTACAAAACACGACAAGATCTAAAAGATGCTGTACCACCTACAATGGAAGAATTGGGCAATATTAACCTCACTGATCCAGACCTCAATAAAGCTGCAACTCAGATCCAGGCCTCCTTCAGGGGATATAAAACCAGACAAAATTTGAAAGAGAATCAGCTAGAATCTTCAGCAAAGGAAGAGCTAGATGGCATTGACCTGAAAGATCCTGAACTTGAAAAGGCTGCAACTCAGATCCAAGCATCCTTCAGGGGCTATAAAACCAGACAGAATCTGAAAGAGAATGAATCTCCTGCTAATGAAGAACTGGATGGCATTGATCTGACTGATCCTGAACTTGAAAAGGCTGCCACTCAGATCCAAGCATCCTTCAGGGGCTATAAAACCAGACAGAATCTGAAAGAGAATGAATCTACTGCTAATGAAGAACTAGATGGCATTGATCTGACTGATCCTGAGCTTGAAAAGGCTGCCACTCAGATCCAAGCATCCTTCAGGGGCTATAAAACCAGACAGAATCTGAAAGAGAATGAATCTCCTGCTAATGAAGAACTAGATGGCATTGATCTGACTGATCCTGAACTTGAAAAGGCTGCCACTCAGATCCAAGCATCTTTCAGGGGCTATAAAACCAGACAGAATCTGAAAGAGAATGAATCTCCAGATAATGAAGAGATGGATGGCATTGATCTAAATGACCCAGATCTTGAAAAGGCTGCAACTCAGATCCAAGCATCCTTCAGGGGCTATAAAACCAGACAGAATCTGAAAGAGAATGAATCTCCTGCTAATGAAGAACTAGATGGCATTGATTTGGCTGATCCTGAACTTGAAAAGGCTGCAACTCAGATCCAAGCATCTTTCAGGGGCTATAAAACCAGACAGAATCTGAAAGAGAATGAATCTCCTGCTAATGAAGAACTAGATGGCATTGATCTGACTGATCCTGAACTTGAAAAGGCTGCCACTCAGATCCAAGCATCCTTCAGGGGCTATAAAACCAGACAGAATCTGAAAGAGAATGAATCTCCTGCTAATGAAGAACTAGATGGCATTGATCTGACTGATCCTGAACTTGAAAAGGCTGCCACTCAGATCCAAGCATCTTTCAGGGGCTATAAAACCAGACAGAATTTGAAAGAGAATGAATCTCCTGCTAATGAAGAGCTGGATGGCATTGATCTGACTGATCCTGAACTTGAAAAGGCTGCAACACAGATCCAAGCATCCTTCAGGGGCTATAAAACCAGACAGAATCTGAAAGAGAATGAATCTCCAAATAATGAAGAACTAGATGGCATTGATTTGGCTGATCCTGAACTTGAAAAGGCTGCCACTCAGATCCAAGCATCCTTCAGGGGCTATAAAACCAGACAGAATCTGAAAGAGAATGAATCTCCAGATAATGAAGAACTGGATGGCATTGATCTGACTGATCCTGAACTTGAAAAGGCAGCCACTCAGATCCAAGCATCTTTCAGGGGCTATAAAACCAGACAGAATCTGAAAGAGAATGAATCTCCTGCTAATGAAGAGCTGGATGGCATTGATCTGACTGATCCTGAACTTGAAAAGGCAGCCACTCAGATCCAAGCATCTTTCAGGGGCTATAAAACCAGACAGAATCTGAAAGAGAATGAATCTCCTGCTAATGAAGAACTAGATGGCATTGACTTAAAGGATCCAGAACTTGAAAAGGCTGCCA
This sequence comes from Penaeus japonicus, assembly GCF_977035675.1. Lineage (NCBI taxonomy): Eukaryota > Metazoa > Arthropoda > Malacostraca > Decapoda > Penaeidae > Penaeus > Penaeus japonicus. The sequence continues at coordinate 15,132,640 of NW_028234425.1, read as the reverse complement.
CTCAGATCCAAGCATCTTTCAGGGGCTATAAAACCAGACAGAATCTGAAAGAGAATGAATCTCCTGCTAATGAAGAGCTGGATGGCATTGATCTGACTGATCCTGAACTTGAAAAGGCAGCCACTCAGATCCAAGCATCTTTCAGGGGCTATAAAACCAGACAGAATCTGAAAGAGAATGAATCTCCTGCTAATGAAGAACTGGATGGCATTGATCTGACTGATCCTGAACTTGAAAAGGCTGCAACTCAGATCCAAGCATCTTTCAGGGGCTTTAAAACCAGACAGAATCTGAAAGAAAATGAATCTCCTGCTAATGAAGAACTGGATGGCATTGATCTGACTGATCCTGAACTTGAAAAGGCTGCCACTCAGATCCAAGCATCTTTCAGGGGCTTTAAAACCAGACAGAATCTGAAAGAGAATGAATCTCCTGCTAATGAAGAACTAGATGGCATTGATCTGACTGATCCTGAACTTGAAAAGGCTGCCACTCAGATCCAAGCATCTTTCAGGGGCTTTAAAACCAGACAGAATCTGAAAGAGAATGAATCTCCTGCTAATGAAGAACTAGATGGCATTGATCTGACTGATCCTGAACTTGAAAAGGCTGCCACTCAGATCCAAGCATCCTTCAGGGGCTATAAAACCAGACAGAATCTGAAAGAGAATGAATCTCCTGCTAATGAAGAGCTGGATGGCATTGATCTGACTGATCCTGAACTTGAAAAGGCTGCCACTCAGATCCAAGCATCTTTCAGGGGCTATAAAACCAGACAGAATCTGAAAGAGAATGAATCTCCTGCTAATGAAGAACTAGATGGCATTGATCTGACTGATCCTGAACTTGAAAAGGCTGCCACTCAGATCCAAGCATCTTTCAGGGGCTTTAAAACCAGACAGAATCTGAAAGAGAATGAATCTCCTGCTAGTGAAGAGCTGGATGGCATTGATCTGAATGACCCAGAACTTGAAAAGGCTGCCACTCAGATCCAAGCATCCTTCAGGGGCTATAAAACCAGACAGAATCTGAAAGGGAATGAATCTCCTGCTAATGAAGAACTAGATGGCATTGATCTGAATGACCCAGAACTTGAAAAGGCTGCCACTCAGATCCAAGCATCTTTCAGGGGCTTTAAAACCAGACAGAATCTGAAAGAGAATGAATCTCCTGCTAATGAAGAACTAGATGGCATTGATCTGACTGATCCTGAACTTGAAAAGGCTGCAACTCAGATCCAAGCATCTTTCAGGGGCTATAAAACCAGACAGAATCTGAAAGAGAATGAATCTCCTGCTAATGAAGAACTAGATGGCATTGATCTGACTGATCCTGAACTTGGAAAGGCTGCCACTCAGATCCAAGCATCTTTCAGGGGCTATAAAACCAGACAGAATCTGAAAGAGAATGAATCTCCTGCTAATGAAGAGCTGGATGGCATTGATCTGACTGATCCTGAACTTGAAAAGGCTGCCACTCAGATCCAAGCATCTTTCAGGGGCTATAAAACCAGACAGAATCTGAAAGGGAATGAATCTCCTGCTAATGAAGAACTGGATGGCATTGATCTGAATGACCCAGAACTTGAAAAGGCTGCCACTCAGATCCAAGCATCCTTCAGGGGCTATAAAACCAGACAGAATCTGAAAGAGAATGAATCTCCAAATAATGAAGAGCTGGATGGCATTGATCTGAATGACCCAGATCTTGAAAAGGCTGCCACTCAGATCCAAGCATCCTTCAGGGGCTATAAAACCAGACAGAATCTGAAAGAGAATGAATCTCCAGATAATGAAGAACTGGATGGCATTGATCTGACTGATCCTGAACTTGAAAAGGCAGCCACTCAGATCCAAGCATCTTTCAGGGGCTTTAAAACCAGACAGAATCTGAAAGAGAATGAATCTCCTGCTAATGAAGAACTAGATGGCATTGATCTGACTGATCCTGAACTTGAAAAGGCTGCCACTCAGATCCAAGCATCTTTCAGGGGCTATAAAACCAGACAGAATCTGAAAGAGAATGAATCTCCTGCTAATGAAGAGCTGGATGGCATTGATCTGACTGATCCTGAACTTGAAAAGGCTGCCACTCAGATCCAAGCATCTTTCAGGGGCTTTAAAACCAGACAGAATCTGAAAGAGAATGAATCTCCTGCTAATGAAGAACTAGATGGCATTGATCTGACTGATCCTGAACTTGAAAAGGCTGCCACTCAGATCCAAGCATCTTTCAGGGGCTATAAAACCAGACAGAATCTGAAAGAGAATGAATCTCCTGCTAATGAAGAACTAGATGGCATTGATTTGACTGATCCTGAACTTGAAAAGGCTGCAACACAGATTCAAGCATCTTTCAGGGGATATATGGCCAGACAGAGTATGAATAAAGATACACTTCTAGATAAAGAAGATGATATTGCCATTGACCTAAATGACCCAGAACTTGAAAAAGCGGCTACTCATATCCAGTCATTATTTAGAGGATACAAAACTAGACAAAGTTTAAAAAATGATCATCATGAGCAAAAATTAATAGAGTTAAATGACTTTGATCTTAATGACCCCGACCTCCATCAAGCAGCATCTCTTATTCAGGCCAAATTCCGAGATTATCAGTCAAGAATAAATGTTGCGGATTGTAAGTCCCTTGGGAAAGATGATACTGATGACATCGATTTGAATGATCCAGAAGTTCTTAAAGCAGCCACCCTAATTCAGGCATCATTTAGAGGTTTCCAAACAAGGAAAGGCATCCATCCATCTGATCCTGAGAAAAGGGAAGGGAATGACACTTACCTCAATAATCTTGAAACTACCGAAGGAAATATCGTGAATAATGGTGAAGATAAGGAGGTTGTTGAGGAAGCAGCTAAACAGACGGAAGAACAAGGAGGCACAAGATACATCGTAGAGCCATCAATAATAGTAACAGACACTGAAACAAACACAGTACTCCAAGACACAGATTTCGATCCTTCAGCATCTGATAACAAAAACGCATTGGAGGTAAGCCAGTTTGGTGACAGTGACTGGTCCAATGTCTCCAGTAGAGATGCCAGCCCATCTCCAGACCACAATCCACTCAGTGCTCCTGTTGCCACTGCAGAACTGAACTCTGCAGCGACAAAGATTCAAAGTATCTTCAGGGGATACAGAACAAGACAACAGATTAAAAGACATCGCACTAACGGCCCCGTAAGTAGCAGAAATAAGTCGAAAAGAAGGGGATCAGGCATGAAAGAGAAGGAAAATGCCGCAGCTACGAAAATCCAGGCAGCTTTCCGTGGCTTCAAAACAAGAAAACACATGAAGAGTTCCCCAAACAAACCTTCCTACCGCAGTTTGCCACATGGCTTGCAGCAGCGGAGGGATAGTTTGGAAGCAGCACAAATGGAGGCTCGACGAGGTAGCCTTACAAGAGACGTCCTGATGGCCAGTGTCCTCGAAGAGAGAATACAACACAGAGAACTAACACCCGAGGATCCAGCATTGATAAAAGCAGCTGTGACCTTGCAGGCTGGTGTCAGAGGCTACCTCACTCGGAAGCACATGGCGGAGAAGAGTGCGTCAGATTCATCGAATCGGGTCAATGCAGAAGCAGCAGCAGCCACAAAGATCCAGGCTGGGTTTAGAGGTTACAAGACCCGCAAGATGTTGAGGGAGAGAGCGCAGGCCAGCCTAGATCTTAGTGACCCAGCTGTGATCCAGGCAGCTGTGAGGATACAAGCTGCTCTCCGTGGACATCTTGCTAGGAAGGAATTGAGAGGAGCGTCCTAAGGGATTTTTTCCCTTATAGAATGTAATGATATATATAGAGAGATATGCTTTAGAAGCTTTAAGTACTTAATAACTCATATTGTATACATATACATATATATTTATATTCTGTTACACTTATCGCATAACCATGTTATAGGCAAAGTTTACCAGTAATTTAATGAAAAGCTTTTTATTTATATCATTATTTTGTTAACCCAGGTTTGCTTCCACTGTAGGCTACGGGGAATGTAATAAGAAAAATAAATCATTGGTTTTGTTGCCATCTGAAACAAAGTTTAATATGTACAGCTGTGGAGTATGAACTAATACATATCTTACAGACATTAATATTGTAACAATATTATGTTATATAATGAACGAGACTATGGTAGCTAATTGCAGCTCATTCATAATTACTTGCATTTCATTAGGTATCAAGGACATACTTCACGGTAATCACTGTGATTCTAGAAAAAAATGCATACTTTCACACATACAGTACATACATGAATGTATGTATATATGTATGTAGGTATGTACCACTGTACTGTGCTACTGCATTTAGTGCTTAATACGGATGTACTATGTTCAATAAAAAATACATTCAATTCTTTTTATGTGCGTCCCTACTAGACGAGCAGGTTATGAGTATTGTTCTTCATAATTTCATAATATATTTATGTTGGTCATAATATCTTAAAGTTGTTCATGAAATCTTAAATGATATCTTTATAGAGCCGTGAACACCTTCAATGTAATTATATTCACAATGATATGTAGTGCATTTTGATGTCCGAATTGTAATATACTATGATATATCCCACTAATTAAGTGTGAGAAGAGAATATAGAACATCATTTATATTCATATACTTTGTTTAATATAAACTCACGTTAGACGGATCACGTGGTGATGGTTTTCCCGATAAGACATTGAGGAACATATCTGTACTGATTATGTATCTATTCCTTCATTGTTTCAGATATCAATTTTCTATTCCATGGTATCAATAAAGCATACTCTGTTGATGTTTATGACCTTTATCGTGAAGAAAGTGCAATACATTCGTATAAACCTCTCGGGGACATTGGCACAAGCCCCGTGCAACATTGTTAAGAGGAACATATTCTTTATTGCAGTATGGAAACTTTGCGGTGTGAAGATACATTTGATTGGTTTTATGATTGTTAAAGTATCGCGCCCGAGGGGGATATTTCGTTTAAAAGTCAACGGAGGGGATTGGAGATCTGTGATGACAGTGAAAGAGAGAGAGAGAGAGAGAGAGAGAGAGAGAGAGAGAGAGAGAGAGAGAGAGAGAGAGAGAGAGAGAGAGAGAGAAAATACTATCTCCCTGAAACATGGAGAAAGGGGACAAAAGATGTACACAGAACAAACAGCTGATCAAGAAAGCCGCATGATCTTCGTACATGAAAAAGACAGCGAAGCGAAGCACAGCCAGAGAATGCCCTTTAGCTGGAGAGGATGATTATCGGAATTGATAACGAGCAGCTGCTGGGATTAACAGGATGGGGCAGTCAGAGCCGAGCCGGCGCCGAGCGGCCGGCCCCATGAGTGCGGGCGGTGTTGGGGGGGCCTACCCTGGGCCGTGTTACATAGGTCATAGGAGGAGGTGGCTTTAACTTGTCACTTAAGACATCTAATATTATTTGTACTCAGTTATCACAAGATTAAATATGCAACATGTAACAACGCTCAACACACGTACATGACAAACTTGCATTGTCTGATGTGTATATAAATGTGTGTATAAAGTATAAATAGCAAGATACACGTTCATTGAATACATGTCAGA
>NW_028234425.1:15102066-15107066 GCF_977035675.1 Penaeus japonicus | reverse complement strand
CTATCTTTATCGTCATTACCATTATCATTATTATTGTTATTGTCATCATCATTATTTCTCTTCTCCACTGTTTCTAAATTGTTTTTCGGTAAATATCAAGTCAAAGCACTTGACCTTAGATATTCAGTACGAACTTCATTTTTTTTCTTTTCTTGCTGTCATTAATCCTTCTGGCGCTCTATCTTCTTAAGCCATTCCTTCAGGGAGCTTCTTACTGTTCCCAGTGCCCCTATACCAGTATCATTTCCACTTACTGACATCCCCATGTTCTAATCAGTTCGTATTTCAAATCTCTATTACATTTCTAACTTCCTCATCTCCTTTATTCAATCGTGAAAACCAATAGGTACGACATTTCTAGATTATAGATTGTTTTATATCTCTATTGATACGCTACAATGTTGGGCTTTGTGTCAGTTCTTTCTTTGTCAGTCTGTACCTTGACGTCCCGCAGAATTTGACATCATTTTAAGTAACCATTATTATCTTTTGGTCGTAATACATTCTAGATGCTGTTATGTTAAAAATTTGACACTGTTATATTTCGTTTTTCACAAATCCTATTTTTTTTCTGAAATAATTTCTCTGATGTGTCTTGTTTTTAATTAAAGACTGATTTTGATCTGCCATTAGCATGCCCTCCGTCTCACCTTTCAAGCAGCTGTTCCTCACCCATTCCCACCTACTTTCGTGTTGAAGAACTTCAGTCTTTCATGTTGAATATTTTTTTCTTTTCCTTTCTTTTTTTATGTTTTACTCCTCTGACAAATTGTTATCCTTATTATGATTATCATTACTATTGATATTATCACCATTATTATCATTATTATCATTAGTATTATCATTATTATCATTATTGTAACAACTACATCAGCAATAGTGATATTGGTAATGATATCAACGAATAATGATTAAAATAATGATAACAATAACAATAACGTTTTGTAAATAAGACTTCATTTACCTAGAGTGTAGTTAGGTAAAAATCTCTCAGCCAAGATGTAATTTGCACCGCGTTCTACGACAATGCCAAATGGTATAGCAATAATTTTCAGCCCTCAGGGAATGCAACCAAGGTTATAAGTGTGGTCAAGAACTTCACTGAGGGAGAGACTGAAATGCTAAAAATGATGACGATGATGATGATACTCATTTTGATCGAGGCTATTTACAATTAACAATCCCAGTGAAGATGCTATGATGTAGAGGAAGAATATTGCAATTAAGTAGAGGAAAAAAGCAAATTATAAGGTCAGTCGGAATCTATCACTGGCTCTGTTGCTGCCATGCAAACATCGCCTAGCAGCTGTGTGTAACTCGATCCACTTCCGCAATAGCCACCGCCCTCGACCACTAACACAGCAATGGCACCATTCATCAACAAAGATTACTAGGTACAGTTCTGTCACACCATTTCTTAACAAGTAACGTTGAAACAAACGACCCCTAAAGACACACGCTCGTCTCACAGCCGCCGACGAACAGGCTTTCCCAACCACGGGAAGTCCCCTCTCCGTACTGAAGGTTCCAGTTAGGAGAGCAGGCAGTTCCGAGAAAGGCAGTTGGGTCATGGCTGTGCAAAGTGTAAAGTGCTTTGGCTTTAACCTTGACCAGCAGTTGTTGCCGTTAGCACTAATTCAGAATGTACTCACTGTTGTTGGTATAGGCTAATTGTTATTTAGTTATTGTTATTAGAGGGACATGGTATTTTGATCGTTATTGCTTATCGCTATATCATCATTATCATTATGAAATATTATTCCTATGATTTAAACATATTGACTATCATTATCATTCGGAATCAGTATTACTATACTTGAATCATGTTGACTTTTATCAAAAGCCACTTAAATGCGAATGCATATTTTATCACGTAAATACAAACAAGTATCGACAAATATCATTATAGCTAAGGGCTTAAATGACATTACTTCAAAAGATATTCTCAAAATGGTCTGATTTATTACCATGAAAATAATCATTATGATGTTAACTGCAGCATGAAATGTCACTATCAATTCTGTTATTCAAGTAAGGATAATGAGGATAATGATGATGAAGGGGATAAGCATTATAATTTTTCATTTTCTTTTGCCATTTTTGTTATTATTTGGTCATCATCTTTACTATTATTATTGTTATTGTTATCATCATTGTATGATTATTATTAATATTCTTAACACTATCACAATCATTATCAGTACCATCACTATCATTATTATTATTATTATTATTGTTATTATTATTATCATTATTATTATCATTATTGTTATTATTATCATCATCATCATCATTGTTATTATTATTACTATTATCATTATTATCGTTATTATTTTTATCACCATTATTATTGTCATTATCATCATCACCTTCGTTATCATTAGTATCATTATTATCATCCTTTTTACCATCATAACTACTATTATTATCATCATTATCATAATGACCATTATTGTTACTACTATCACTGTTATAATTATTGTTATCATTTTTATTAGATAAATATGATTATTATCATCATTATCATTATCGTTATTATTAACAATCTCATTACCATTGTAATGATAATTGTAATAATTATTGTCGCGATTATAATCATTATTATCATTATTTTAATAATTATTATTGTTGATGTTTTTATAATCATTGCCATCATAATCATTATTGTTATTGTTATTTTAATTACAATCATGATCATTATCATTACTATTGTAATTACTATTAACACCACTAAAATCATTGTCATTTTCATTATGATTTATATCAGTGTTATCAATATTGTTAGTATTATTAGCATTGATATAATAATAATTGATAATGATTATAGGCATCATTATCATCAATAATATTATCATTATTGATGTCATTATTACCGTTATCAAACTTATCACCATTATCATTATTGATATCATTATCTTCACCATCCTTATAACTATGATTATCCCTAATATCACCATCATTATCATCATAATCTTTATAAAGACGAACATCATGATCATCATTACCACGATTATCTACCCTGTACCAAATCGCTGCCATAAGCAACCCATAGACACGAGTAAAAAAAAAGAAAAAAAAAAAAAAAAAAAAAAAAATCTCGTTGTTTTGGAAGGACAAGACGCGAGGAAGATACGCGGGGACATCACGGGGATAAGCCGGCACTGATAAGATTGCCTCAGGTCAGGTGAGATAAGGAGACCGACCCGAGAGATAAGAGGTAAATGTACGGTTGTGATTGATGAGGATTGGCGATAAGGAAGGAGCACATGGGGGTTGTTTTGGTTGAGGGGAAAGTTGTCATGAGGGTACAGGAAGGGCATGGGGTAGAGATATGGGGAGTGGGGAGTGGAAGGACGTAAGGGTGATAGGAAGCGAAAAGGGGTGGAGGGTAGGTGGGGGGAGGGGGAAAGAGGAGTGATAGTGGTGGGTGAACACAGGGGAGGAGAGGGGGGAGGGGGTGGATGGAAGAAGGAGGGGAGTACGAGGGAAGGAAACGGGAGGGCACACGGGGGGCGGGCCTGGGGGGGAGGGGGTACGGAGGGAGGGGTGGGGAGAGACAGAGGAAAAGGAAAAGGAACTATAGCGAGGGGGGGGGGGCTCGATGGAGAAAAGGGAGGGCGGGAGAGGGAGGGTGAGGGTGAGGGTGAGGGTGAGAGCGGGGTAGAGAGAGATAGATGAGGGGTGTCAGAGAAAGGATAAGGGTGACAGAGGGGGGTGGGGGTGGGGGTGGAGTGTGGTAACAAAGGTACAAAAGGTCAGACAGATAAATGATATTTAAGTCTTGGTTTAAGAATATCTAACCTCGTCCAAGGTCACTGCTCTTTTCTCAGGCAATTGAAGTGAGAGGATGTTAAATCATACAGGCTGTCTTGGACTGTGTTTGTGTGTGAATGTAGATATACATATATATATATATATATAAATAATTATACATACACACTATATATAATATATTATATATATAGTTAATATATATATATATATATATATATATATAATAATACATATACATATACAATATATACATATACACACACACATACACACACACACTCACAGTAACACACACACACAATTATATATAATATATATATATATATATATAATATACATATATATATATATATATATATATATATATATATACTAATATGTAGATATATGTATATATATAATATACAATATATATATATATATAGGGATATATGTATCTAAATGAATATAAGAATAATATTTATCTATTATATATAATATATATATTATATATGTATAGTATATACCTAATACTATACATACACACACATGTATATACATATATATATGTAGGTATGTACACACACATACATCAAAAACACACACACACACACACACACACACAGTAACACACACACACACACACACACACACACACACTCACACATATATATATATATATATATATATATATATATATATATATATATATATATATATATATGTAATATATATATATGTATATATATATATATATATATATATATATATGTTGTGGTTTTTTTGGTGTGTATGCTTATATATATATATATATATTGTATATTTATATATATACATGTTTATATATATATATATATAAATATACATATATATATATATATATATATATATATATATATATATATATATATTTATATATTATGTATAATTTCTATATATATAATATATATATATATATATATATATATATATATGATACATACATTTCTATATATACATATATGTATACGCACATACACACACGCACAACATTTATATATGTGTATAATATATATATATATATATATATATATATATATATATAATGTATACATATATATATATATAATATATATATATATATATATATATCGATTTATATATATATGTGTGTGTGTGTATGTATGTATGCATTAGTATTATATTATATATATATATATATATATATATATATATATATATTTTATATATTATATATAATTATATAT
>NW_028234425.1:15073692-15086192 GCF_977035675.1 Penaeus japonicus | reverse complement strand
CGGAACCACGAACTTTATGTCAAACTTGTAGAACAAATCACACAGACACTCAACCCCCCACTCATCCTCACCCACCCACCCACCCACCCACCCTCACACACACACAGACCCCCACCCTCCCCCGCCTCCCACACACACACACACCTAATAAAATTCAAGTTGCTTCCCGCCACCAGCGTGCTCAGAACTGATCTCATCAATAAGCAGTTTCATTTCCCACTCGGGCTTACCGGCATTCCAAATAAACTCCCACCGCGCCTTTTGAAGAATACATCTATCTGTCTCTTCGTTTTCAAGTCTTATTTTCACGCATTCATTTGTTTTTCATCGAAGAGGATCACCGGTTGTTCTTCCTCGAGCCATGATATTTTATTGGCTGCCGTTGTTCATGATAGCAACTTCTGCAAATGAACGCTGGCAATACAAGAAGGCAACACCAGCTGCAAGAACTCCTGCCAGCACACTGACAAATCCACATTATTCCTACTTCCTTCTAAATGGAGAACAGAAAAGTTTGAAAACTGATGCATTGCGCATTTCCATGGACGTAATATTTGATTGCTAAGACGTAATTATATGATTAGAATTGCTCTCTCTTGAGTGTCGTTAGATAACAGTTCTTAGATAAGTCTATTTTTCACACGTTTTACACACACACACACACACACACACACACACACACACACACACACACACACACACATGCATACATACATACACACATACATACAAACATACACACATACATACATTATTATCTTCCTATTTTTTGTGTGTTACTCAACATCGAAAATGTCGAAACTGGTATGTTATCGTCTGTTTATCTTGTTGGAATCTTGCTGTTGATTATTTTATTATCACTGTTATCATTCTTATTATCATTATCCTTTTTATTATCATGTTATTATCATTTTCATCATCATAAGCATTATCATTATTGTTGACGCTAATATTAATATTATTATTGTTTTCATTATCATCAAAATCATAACTGTTATTCTTTTTATGATCATTATCTTCATTATGATAACAATAGTAATGATTATGAAGAAGATAATTATAAAAATGATGATGATGATTAGGCTACTAAAATAATGATGGCAATAATAATAACAACAATAATGACAACAATAACAGTGATAATATCACTATTATCATTTTACTATCATCATCTTTATCATCGTTGTTATAATCAACATTATCATCTTTATTATCATTATCATTACAGGCATTATCATCATCGTTGTAAGCATCATTTATGTCATTATTATCATTGTCACTATTGCTGTCATTATCATTATCATTATTATAATCATTATTATTACTATTATTACTATTTTCACGCATGTTACCATTATCATTAGTAGTAGTAGTAGTAGCTAGTAGCAGTAGTAGTAGTATCACTATCATTGTAGTTTTTTATCACTATCATATATATCTACATACTATTATCATTATCATCTTTATTAAAGATTAATCTACCAAACACCCATAGAGGAAATCAGGCACATATCGAAGGATTCCCTTACAAAGCGACGCCGCGAGAGTCGTGCGGTTTTAGTGATTTAAGCGACGTAAACAAACATCGCAAGCGGCATTCACTCGGCGAGGAAAACCACCGCTCACCAGCATGGAGAAGAAAGTTCTTACAGAGACGGCGAAATATTTAGGAATGGGGAAGGTGAAAATAGGAACAGATGATAATAAGGTATGATTTCTCAGCTAAACATGGGTATTCGATGCTATACTTTGTGGAAATGATCTGACCTTTATCCTGGATGTTCCGGAAGCGTAAAACCGTTCATATGTTTGTATTTATCTGGTTAAAGAATCAGTATATCACGACAAAGTGAACAAAAATAGGTGATGAAGTAGGAAGAGATTTAGTATCTTGCAACCATGTGTGCAGGAAATTAGGACTTGTTGAAGCTACCTATACCAGAACTCGATAGACTTCGGTGGTTCCGTTTCATGTGCAACACCTTTGTTTCGTATTTTCATTTCTTATCCTCCTGTCCCAGACAGGCCTAGAGGGGATGAAGAACAGTACAGTAGAAAGAAAATGCACTTAGAATAACATTGTATTAAAATATCATCTTACATATTGGACACTCAATACTTGGTAAATTTCTAGAATAGTCTTAAAACCCATTGAAATTGGTAACAATGGGTTCCATATGATGTCTACTAACCAAACATAGCATTATTACTTAATGGAACTAATAAATAAGTATGATAACAAATAATCTGTGTTTACTTAGCAAGACATGTTTACCTCACGGAGCCACTGCCTGGACTGAGCTGTCACATCACACACACAGGTAACGTTATTGGCCTGAGAAAGCGTGTGTTTATTTCAGTTAATAGCGGCTCAAAATTGTTCTAATAATTTCAAATTTATTCAAAACAAAAAGAAAGAAAGATCAGCAGTATGAAATACCCCAATAAAGGGAGATCCAATGGGGGCAAGCATCTTCTTGACTAGTTGTAACCTCAAAGCTGGGTTAAGTGAGGTTGATTGTTGGGCAAGATTTTACAGACCCAAAAATACCCCAAAAATTGCATCCAAGAGATTAAAGGCAATATGTTTGTAGGCATGGATAAATATCAATGTTTGATGATTTATTTACTGATGTTATCCCACCATTTCCCCAGGATACTTCATGCCCTCCCCACATATTGGGTCTATTAACATTGTCATTATTGGGTTTTGTTGACTAAAACCACTATAAAAGCACACTAAACATCACTAGGAATCAATTGATACCAATTTTGATGGGTTTTATGACATGAAACTATTCTAGAAAATTACTCAATATTTAATATGTTCAGTCCCCTCTGCCCTCTGTGACTGCTCTAGCTCCTGATGCATGCACCCCTGTTGCTCGTAACAGCCAGTGATATGCCACTTTGTGAATGTAATACATTTCAGAGAAATATATGACCATTAATGTGTATTACTGTGTCTTACAATTATGGCATTCAAGATACCAGTTCATCCTAAAGGACTCATGTTAAATGTGAATCTCATGTTGTCCATACCTGTCTCTTTCAAGTTTCCATACACTTATATATGAAATGGATATGATGTATCTTTGTTTATCTGCATTAAGCTAACTAGAAAGGAGTATTTCAAATCTATATCAGGATCTAGTTTATTTGATATCAGTCTTTACAGTGTGTGATTAATATAAGTATAAATCTTCAGAATATGGGTATTCATCCTTGACATATGCCAAGAGTTTGGGAGATAGAAAGGAGATGTTAGGCATTGCATTTGCTGCATCTGTCATTGGTAGGTTTGCAGAATTACACTCACATAATTACATGTAGGGTGTATGGAGAATGCCAGTCCCCCCTTTAACCCATTCACACCGGTTGACTTGCTATCATGTTTAGTGGTTTTTGGGCAGACGCCGGCAATGAGATATTTAGTCAAGGCCGGCATGCCGGGTGATCAGGCGTACAGTGCTCGCCTGCAGCTAGTACGGCCGAGAATCCTGAGGCATTAGGTTTATGCATTGGAATATCCCGGCATTTCAACCATTAGAGCCAAAATAGCCCTGTCAACAATGGGTTAATATGTATTGAATCCTCCATATGGCTTGAGGTTAACCCATTGCAGATGGGGATAGATTTGCTTGCCCAGTCTCCTGGATGGGTTTTATTTCAGAGCAGGGCAGTTTCATGTAACATACTTTGACTTTTCCCACTCTCTTTCAGTCACTCATTGTAAAACTAGAACCATTTTTGTGTATTTTTTTTTGTGTGTTTTATTGTGTTGAGAGACATATGTGCCATATTACAAGCTCTATCAATGCTGCAGTTGACTAAAATTGCAGTATAGGATCCATATTACCTCATTGATTTCTTTATACCCAGTGTGATAGAAGTATTGCTGTTTTATGAGAGGACAAAAAGCAACTTTATTTTTTTGTATTTGTATACTGTCATGAATGAATATGAAACATATAAGCATCTACAATGAAGATAACACGAAGAGGTAGGGAAGAGGAAGAAAACCTGTGCTTATGACTGTGAGTGCCACAGTAAAAGCCAACCCTATTGGCACAGGAGCACATTTTAGACACTGGGCATGGTTTGAGTCAACTTCCTCTTCTCGTTATGCCTGTACATCCTTCATCAGCGGTACTTTAGAGCAAGAGGTCGGTAACTTGCCGTGTGTAACTGCTCTATAAAGATAGTGCTTGCTAGAGACCGTGGATAGGTGCCTTCCAAAGCTCTCTCTCCTGCTAGAAGAAAGTGGTGCCATCTTGGTTTTGGATGTTGGGTTTGCTCATATATTACGGTAATTATAGTAGTTATGACTGTGATTGTCATCATCACTCACTCTTTACTCATAGCACAATAAAATAACACAGTGATCCAAAATCCCTGAACGTCAAGTACATCATGACGCCCGTCATCAGGCCAGAGCTCTTGCGTCACGTATGTCATGACACCTGTCCGCAATGGGTTAACAAGGTCATCCACTTTGGTCTCTCACTGCCAAATCTGAAGTCCTTAGAAAGGATTTTTGTTGTTCCTTGTAGAAAGCTGAAGGCCCAGACACCATGTTAAGCACTGGAAATATGATTATACATGTTTCTCTTATCTGATATGTATGTAATACATTATGGAAAGATTGATTTATTTATTAATTTATTTTTGCATTTTGAGTTCTTCGTGAAAAGAAAGTTGCTGTACAATTGTCACTGCTCAGTACCTATACTCATCTAGAAATAAAGGAAAAATAGCAAAAATTATCTGGATTATGTTTTGAAATGACTAATGTAGTTGTCCAAGTTGACTATTCTATGTCTGAAGTCAGTAAGTGGTTAAAGTAATAATTGAACATTGAAAAACCTGGAAATCAGGTTGGAAAGCTTGTCTACTTAATGTCAGATATGGTTCTCTTCAGATATTTTACACATCCGTTTAAAAACTTTCTGGGATCAGTACTATCAGCTTGTTTTTATTTTATTTTGAACTGGCATATGTATGGGATACTATGTGTCTTCATTTAAACATTTTGTATTTTTAAGATTTTCATTGCTGTGACTGGGTCTTGATACAAATAAGCAAAAACAATTATGGAAATTTAACTGAAAATAGAAAATGAATGTAGACAGACATTAACTTCTACATTGAAGACAGCTCATTATCTTTTATTTTATATTTTTACTATTCTAATGTATGATTTGATAATAGAGAATATTATCTATTATTGTTATTTTTCTTATTAATATTGTTGTTATTATTGTTGTTACTGTTATTGTTTTGTTGTTATTATTATTATTGTTGATATTATTATATGATTTCTTCTGTTTTGCAATTATACATCTATATTATTAATTGAAATCCTTCTATTCCAGATTACAGTTGAGATGGGAGGGAAAAAGACAGCAGGGTTTGTGTGTGGGTTGTTGAGTCTCGTAAGAAAGCAGAAGGCTGCCCTAGAGGGATCAACACCATTGGAGAAAAGTCTCACCCACAATTGGCTTACGTACTGTGCCACTGACTTCTTTCACTGTCCAACTTATGAGGTAAGGTATAAGGTTAACATGAAGGGAGATGGAGGAGGAGGTTCTTCTTTTTCTTTTTCTTTTTTTTTCTCCTTTTTCTGTTTCTTTTTCATTTTCTTTTTCTCTTTGTCTTTCTCTCTTCTCTCTTCTCTCTTCTCTCTCTCTTCTCTCTCTCTTCTCTCTCTCTTCTCTCTCTCTTCTCTCTCTCTTCTCTCTCACTTCTCTCTCACTTCTCTCTCACTTCTCTCTCTCTTCTCTCTCTCTTCTCTCACTCTTTCTCTCTCTCTCTCTCTCTCTCTCTCTCTCTCTCTCTCTCTCTCCTCTCTCCTTCCCCCCCTCTCCCTCCCTCTCCTCTCCTCCTTCCCTCTCCTCTCCCTCTTCTCCTTCTCCCTCTCCCTCTCCTCTCCTCCTCTCCCTCTCCTCTCCTCTCCCTCTCCCTCCTTCCCTCTCCCCCTCCCTCTCCCTCTCCCTCCCCTCCCCCCTCCCCCTCCCCCTCCCCCTCCCTCCCTCTCCCTCTCTCTTTCCCTCTCTCTCTCCCTCTCCTTCTCCCTCTCCTTCTCCCTCTCCCTTTCCCTTTCCCTCTCCCTCTCCCTCTCCCTCTCCCTCTCCCTCTTCCTCTTCCTTTCCCTCTCCCTCTTCCTTTCCCTCTCCCTCTCCCTCTCCTTCTCCCTCTTCCTCTTCCTCTCCCTCTCCCTCTCCCCCTCCCTCTCCCTCTCCCTCTTCCTCTTCCTTTCCCTCTCCCTCTTCCTTTCCCTCTCCCTCTCCTTCTCCCCTTCTCCCCTCCCCCTCCCTCTCTCTTCTCTCTCTCTCTCTCTCTTCTCTCTCTCTCTTCTCTCTCTCTCTTCTCTCTCACTCTCTTTCTTCTTCTTCTTCTTCTTCTTCTCCTTCTTCTTTTTTTTTTGTTTGTCTTCTACTTCTTTGAGTTACAGTAATTATGAAAAAAATATGCAGATACATGTTCAGATACTGAAATCCATACAGACACTAATGGTTCTTATTATTTTGCCCTCCAGGCCTTTTATTCATGTCTGAAGCACATTGACAGACAGTTAGCCAACCGAGCATTCCTTTGTGGCAGTTTGCTGACCATTGCTGATGTCGTGGTTTTCCTTGCCTTGCATCCGTTTGTTGTCAGCTGGTCTTTCCAGCAGAAGGTAAGTTGCTGGTTTCTCTCTTGCAAATCACATGTTCCCAGATGCATTCTTCAATACTTTCTGATTTTGTTTTATGATTTTAATTTTGTGAGGTATAATTTGTTTTTTGCTATTTTTATATCATGATTTCATTACAGGGTGTAGGAAAATATGAATACAGATTCAGTGAGCATCTGTTGAAAATGTCAATGCTTGTTGACCCTTTTAGAAATATGTATAATTTTATTTCTCCATATTTATATTCTACTTTCTATTAATTTTCGAAAGGAAGGTATTTCAATGGGCAGTCAAATTTTGAATGAGATTCATTATCATTAGCTATTTCATATCATGTTAATGTCTTGTAAGTGTTTCATAGTTAATATATCATAGATAATAAATTAGTATATATAGTTTGCATGACAGGAATATTTAAGTTGAATAGTTAACCCTACTTCTCTGATTTCTTCATAGAAAGGTCAAATCTTTGAAGATGCAATTCATAGCCAGAACTGAGAAGTATTTTCGTTTTCATATTCTTTATTCTATATTCTATTGTTATTGTTATTATTATTATTATTATTGTTATTATTATTATTTTATTATTATGATTATTATTATTATAATTATGATTATCATTATCATTATTATTGTTATTGTTATTGTTAGTTAGACAATTATTCTTATTATTATTATTATTATTTCTATTGTTATTATGATACCTTTAACTAAAATTAAGCCAAAATACTGGTGCAAGTATATATGAAGTAGCAGTTGTTGTACTAGTAATGCTGATAGTGCTGTAATGTACAATGTTCCTTATTTATTATCATAAAATTTCATATTTTCCTATCATTATGTACCCTGCTATATTAAAATGATGCTTATCTTTCACAGGAGCAGTTTGTCAACATATCTCGATGGTTTGACGCCATGCAGAGCGACACGTACCTCAGTAAAAGTTACTCCAGTGTCAAGTTTTCCCGAACGCTTCTCTACGAGGGTACTGGTAGAGGTCATTGATGAATTGCCCTGCATTAGCTATATTGAATGTCCTTGAATGTTCTTTTGATATATAAAGCTAATGTGGTGTTATATGTTTACTACTGAATAATATTGGATTTAATGAGTTGTTTGATATGATGTCCTTACCGAATAAAAGAATTTACTATACCAGGAAGGAAATCCATTAAAAGTCTTAACAGTTATTCCCAAACTGTATAATAAGTAACAATGATATTTGATATAGTGAGTTATAAATTTCTATTTTCTTTAGTGATACTATAAAACTAGTTCATAACTTCAGGGTTAAAAATGTTAACTATTGCTGGCAGAAATGTTTAGCTTTTGTTTCAAAATTACAGTTTTTCTTTGCATTTTAAATAGTGCTGCATAACTGTTCCATTGCATTGAGTATGTGAGTTAGCTTCTTTATTTTGTTTTATTTATTATTATTATTATATATATATATATATATATATATATATATATATATATATATATGTATATATATATGTATATATATATGTATATATATATATATATATATATATATATATATATATATATATATATATATATATATATATATATTATATATATATTATATATATATATATATATATGTATATATATATATATATATTATATATATATATAATATATATATATATATATATATATATATATATATATATATATATATATATATATATATATATTATATAATGTTTGTTTTTTTTTGTTTTTGTTTTTTTGATTAGCAGAAAAAAAGAAGCTGTTATTAAAGTATAATATTCCATATAATAGTAGTTTTGATAGTTAATTGTTCTGCATAGTCATTTTAAGTTTTATCTACATATGTTAGGTTGCAGTTTAGAATGAAATAATGTCTGCAGTTGTAATTACATTTATTGAAATAATTGTAATAACCTGAAGCATCTACAAATTTAAATTTTAGATATAAGTACATTAGATTGGCCCTTTTGGCTAAAAATTAACAAAGACTGACTATCAGTTGATAGTACATGGCAAATGCTAAATTGTGTGTATAGCTTTTGAATTGAACCTAATAGCTTAGTTTTATAAAATTTACTGTATGTTAATCACTTGGTCTCTATGCCGCTCACCTACTATAGTCCAGAGAACAGATGAAAGCATTACGTAATTTTGCTTTATTTCTAGAAATAAATGTACAATGCTTAAGAGAGAACAATCATCTCTAATGACAACTGCAGGTATGTACAGCTTACATACTATGAAATACACATTTACAAACAATTGTACATAGTACAATATGTACACAGAATAGTATTTAGCAAGTAAATAACAAATAATGTTGGGTCAAAGATACTAGGTCAGTGATTCTCAACCAGAAGCCATATGGCTCCCAGATGAAGAAATACAAATTTAAAGGGAGTAATTTTTGTTAAGGGAGGAACTAGGGGACTGGGAAAGGGTATGCTCTGTACTTTGTGTACCTGTGTAAATACAAATACCAATATACCACAGGCTTCCTCATTCATTTGCTCCTTATGAGTGGAAAGTGGTCGGTAATTCAATGGGAGTTTAATGCTATAATTAGATATTAGGTTTTTATTATCACATATTCACATAATAAAACATTTTTGCTTTATAATTTGTTTCAAACATTGCAACTATGAAAACTAATGTCTATGATAATTCTTAAATCATAATTTAAAATGGGAGGAACCATGATATCCTGCAATTGCAAGGTGAGAAATGAAACTTGGGGACACTGAGAACCACTGTACTAGATCAAAGTATATTAGCTTTCGTTTGGAAGTAATGACAGTATCTTTTAACAGAATTTCAATGATTTTACTCTTTACTTTCATTTCCTTTTTATTCATGTTCTTTCAGTATTGTACATTTTACTGTGATCAAATCTTACAAAACTCCTTGAGGTTACTATTCCTAGCCATTTTGCTAGTGTTCAGACCATATATAATTTTGATTGATAACCCAACTGGCTAGAAGGGCAATTATGAACATTAGATACAACTTATTGTAAAAAAATAATGCAATTTATAAATAGGTTTTAAAAGGGATAGTAGTTTCAGCTCTCTACGGTACATGGTTCATACATAGCAATCTACAGCATGACACTAATTATTATAATTAACATTTAGTAAAGAACAACAGCTGTCGCAATAAAGTGAACTCAGCATTTATGCCCTCATTTTCAAGGTTGGCTACAAGAAGAATACATTGTTTTTCTTGAGAACATCTCGCCAGTACTTGATCTGAGCCTCTAAGTTGAAATTATGACTTTTTCAGGATTCTGAAATCTTACTATCACATCCAATTTCTAGGCTTCCACAAAGTCAGTTCAGAGATATCCCAGAACATTTTACATTAACAGGGCTAACATCTTGGCACGGAGGTTTGTCTTTCAGCTCCCGTGCCTTATTGATATGTCTTGAGGCTTAAACCTTTATTAGTCAGCTGTTAGTATTGATTAAGAGAAGATAATTTTGCTACTATCATTCTCTTCAGGGACATTCTTGGCTGTTTGGGTTTGATTGCAGTATTTTGCAGTCGTAAAGTAGAAACACAATGTATTCATTGTCACTAACAAAAATTAAAGGAGTAAGGACATATCTGCATTCTATACAATCATTATAAAGAAACTATATTTTAATTGACTACTATTTTAATTACATTATCAGTATATACAGGTTTCAAAATGACACATTAATTCTCGGCATTTAGCTTTTACAACAGATGTTACCAATTCTACCACTACCCTATTTCACAGACAATGAAGCTAAATATATAACAGATGAAATGCCCTAATGTATGACGAGAGAGACAGGCAGATAGACAAAAGAAGGGAAGGGGAGAGAGAGAGAGAGAGAGAGGAGAAAACAGAGAAATAAGAAAAAGAGAGAGTGAAAGTTAATGTCGATGTTAATAAAACAACAGAGTTATATCGTAAAACCAAATACAATAATTATGCATGTGTAAATGGGTTTGTTTTTAAGAGTTTATGATATAAGAAACCTTACTACGTATGAATATAGCAAGATAAACATGACTGATATGATCTGGGAAAGAGGACGGTCGGGAAAGTAAGGAATTGGAAGACACAAGATTAAAACTGAATTAAAGTGTGTATGACTGGCCTTTAAGGGAAGAAAGAAACATTAAACGGTCATCCTCAGAAGTGACCCGGACATATAAAATGCCTGTTTTGTAATGTTGTCCAGCGAAGAAATATCCATAAATTCTTCCTAACTCGGTATTGCAGCAGAGGCAGTGCTGGGTCGTGTCCTCTGTGCCTACTTGACGAGGGAGCGAGCAGTGCGGTGGACGAGCCTCTTCAGGAGCTTTCCCCAACGGCGCAGCAGAAGGCGTACGGCGCCATGACCGTGGCTTAAGTCGCTGGACAGTTCCTCGAGCTGTCGACGTATCAGAAACAAAATTTTAATGATGCTTATTGTCGAATCGTATTTCCACAATGTGCCATTATGTGTTTTGATTAATGACTATAGCCATAGGTTCTTTGTCACTGGTAATTAAATATTAATCGATACCAGATACGTGAATAAAATGAATGATGAATATACGTAAAGGTATATACTGATGAATAGGTGAATAGACATAAAAGCATAAACAGAGAGGGGTGTAGGAAGGAAGAAGAAAAAGAGTGCTATAGGGAGCGACTAAAATAGGAAGGAACAAATGTAATTCCTGTTGCATGCGCGTACATACAAACCTTGGTTTGGACCTGTTGGCGCACCCATTCCGGCGGGTAGGCTCCTGGTTCCAGCGTGAGCTTCGTGCTTGCGATGCTGACGTCACTGTGCACCCAAAGCACCTTCACTCGCCCGTGCCTGCTTTGGGAAAATATAAATAATTCACATGCAATCACATTCCTTTCTGCCTTACTTAGCGAGAACGTGTATGTTGAGAAAAAATCCAGACAGTTCTAGTGTAGACCATCGTTCAGTGAAGTGATGGTCATAGAGAGATGAAAAAGGCAGTCTTTTCCAACATTATTGCTTTAAAGAATCAAGTGAAAGAACACATGGATATGTAAATAAAAAAAAAAGTTGCTGCTGACCTATCTGAGTAAGGTTGTTATCGACCAATAAACATAAGGTCTACCAACATTTCCTCTCATCTCTATATGTCCTAGAGTGCCTGTTTAAATCATCGAGTAACCAGATGAAGTGTGACTTACCTGGGCATGACCCTTCGGCGTGACGAGTCGCTGAAGCCCGGCAGAGTGACGTTGAGGCGCGAGGTGAGGAACACGGTGGGCACGGCGAGGGTGAGGTCTCCGCCCTCTCGGAAGGTGAAGAAGCCGCCCGCGCTGCCCCTCACCTGGTACGTGGCTCGCACCTTCACCTGCTTGAACGCCACGCGCACCAGCCCCTCCGACGTAACCGGCGGCCGTTGCTTGCGCTCTCGCCCCTTCCGCCTGTCAGCGCCCCCCGTCGCGTCCGCGCCCTCGGCCGCCTCCGGGTCCTGCATCGCCAGCTTCTCCCACCTCTCGTAGCGGTACAGGTCGTCGTCCCAGCTGGGCTCCTTCTCGTCGGGCGGCTCGTCGTCGTACCAGTCGTCGACGTGGTCTTCGCCGCCCACCGCGTCCGCCGGCGCTGCCTCCTGGTGGCCGCGAGACACTCCCGCGAACAGGTCGTCGTACATGTCGTCGGGGTGCAGGTTGAAGCTCACCTGGAACACGAGGATGATATGGATACATATATGTACACACACACACACACACACACACACACACACACACACACACACACACACACACACACACACACACACACACACACACACACACATATATAGATATAGATATATA